>NW_027003659.1:0-5241 GCF_036934945.1 Oncorhynchus masou masou
AGAGCGTTGGGCCAGTATGTCAGGATTTGGCCAGGGTTGTTCCGGGTTTTGGTCACTAGATGCCCCCATTGTGCTTTTTGACCTTATGTTTTTTCCCTTGTTCCCCATTATTATTTGCACCTGTACCTCGTTTCCCCTGATTGTATTTAAACCCTTAGTTTCCCTCAGTTCTGTGCTCTGTGTTTGTATGTTAGCACCCAGCCCTAGTGTTCTGTGGTTTCCTGTCGATTCCGGTGGATGCTCTTGTGGAATTCTGTTTTTGTTTTTGAGTGTCTCTTGAGGCTTTTTGTGCTATTCCTACCACCTTTTGGATTTGCCATTTTTGTATTTAAGGACTTCTCCTTTTTACTTTATTAAATACACCGTCTTAAGTACTGCTGTGTCTGCCTCATCTTCTGGGTTCTGCTGACTATTCGTGGCTCAGTTGGTTAAGTGACTGTTTCTCACTCCGGAGACCCAGGTTCGTAACCGGGTCCTGACAGAAACACAGAGCCAAAAATGAACCCAGAGGCAGCCAGTTCCCAGGACCTTTTTGCCATGCTGTCCCACCACCAGGAGACTGTCCAACGCCACGAAGCCGCCCTGGTTCAGCAAGAGGCCTTAATGGCTAGACATTCTCATCTTCTGTCGGAGATGCTGACTTCCATTAAGCAAATATCTGATCGTCTTACCCCGGCAACAGTTCCCGTCCCAGTACCTCAGATTCACGTACCCATGGCAGTTAACCCCCTGGCTGAACCTCGTCTTCCACCTCCCCAACGGTTCTCAGGTGATCCAAGTGCTTGTAAAGGGTTTCTCACCCAATGTTCTCTCTCCTTTGAGCTACAACCCTCGTCGTTTCCCACCGACCGGTCTAAGATCGCTTATATCATCACCCTGCTGTCGGAAAAGCCCTGGCCTGGGCTACTGCTGTGTGGGATGCCCATAGTTCCTGCTGTGCCAGCTACTCTGCCTTTGCTGAGGAATTCAAACGAGTGTTTCAAGGCCCAAGCAGTGGTTCTGACTCAGCCAAACAGCTCCTGACTCTCCACCAAGGTTGGCGCAGCGTGACGGACTATGCCATCCAGTTCCGCACGGTGGCAGCAGCAAGTGGCTGGAACAACGAGGCGCTCACGGTGTGCTTTCTGAAAGGCCTTTCCGACACTATCCAAGATGAACTGGCCACTCGGGAACCACCGGACAATCTCGAGTCCCTGATCAAGTTGGCCTCACGCATTGACCAGCGTCTGAGAGAGAGAACTCAACCGTAGACCTCTAGCCCCTATCAGTCCCAGCTCCGAGTCCCCACCTTTATCCTCGCTGGCTCCATCGGAACCCATGCAGATTGGACGCATCTCCCAGGCTGAGAGAGACCGCCGGATGAGGGAGCGACGCTGTCTATATTGCGGCAAACCGGGCCATTTCCGTTCCACGTGTCCCGGGCTCCAGGGAAACGCTCTGTCCCGTACAGACCGGGGGAACTGTAACGGGAAACATAACCTCCTCCCATCCGTCCAACTCCCGTCTGCTCATTCCAGTCACCCTCTCCTGGGACAACCACAAGCTTCACCTTCAAGCCTTGGTAGACTCTGGAGCCGCAGGTAACTTCATGGATGGTGTCTGGGCGAAGGAGAATGGCGTTCCCTCTGAACCTCTAAGTGAACCCATGAGGGTCACTACATTGGATGGAAGCCCTTTGGGATCTGGACTTGTCACTCATGTCACTACCTCCTTGCGACTTTCAGTTTCACAACACCAGGAATTGATGAACTTTCATTTGATCTCCTGTTCCGAGTTCCCTCTCGTCCTTGGATACCCCTGGCTTCACAGCCATAACCCTCACATCGACTGGTCTGTGGGCACTATCAAGCAGTGGGGTCCTACGTGCCAAGCTACTTGTATTTTCCAGAATTCCCCGAGTTCTACTCCCGAGTCTTTAGAATCCATCGACCTGACCCGAGTTCCCGAGTGTTACCATGACCTCAAACTGGTGTTTAGCAAACAGAGGGCCACCATGCTACCACCCCATAGACCTTACGATTGCCCCATCGACCTGTTTCCGGGCACTTGCCCCCCAGGGGTCGGATCTTTTCCCTATCTCCACCCGAACGAGCTGCTATGGATACCTACATCAAGGACGCTCTGGAAGCAGGCCTCATGCGTCCATCCACCTCCCGGCGGGAGCAGGGTTTTTCTTTGTGGCCAAGAAAGACGGTGGATTACGTCCTTGCATCGACTACCGGGGACTCAATGCCATAACCGTCCGTAACCGTTACCCGCTACCCCTTATGGCCACAGCCTTCGAGCTGCTCCAGGAAGCAGTTGTTTTCACTAAGCTTGACCTGCGGAACGCATACCATCTTGTGCGGATCAGACCTGGTGACGAGTGGAAGACCGCTTTCAACACGCCTACTGGTCACTATGAATACTTGGTGATGCCCTTCGGCCTGACCAACGCCCCAGCGGTGTTCCAAGCGCTCATAAACGATGTGCTTAGGGATATGCTTAACATATTTGTGTTCGTTTACTTGGATGACATCCTCATCTTTTCGAGCTCCCTTCAAGAACACACTAAGCATGTCAGACAAGTACTCAAACGCCTCCTGGACAGCCATCTGTACGTTAAGCCGGAAAAATGTGAATTCCATTCATCCCGAGTACAATTCCTGGGATTTGTAGTGGAACCCGGTCGAGTCCAAATGGACCCCAGGAAGGTAGGGGCGGTAGCGGATTGGCCCACCCCCAAATCCGTTAAGGAAGTTCAGCGTTTCCTGGGCTTCACAAACTTTTACCGCAAGTTCATCAAGAACTTCAGCTTGGTGGCAGCCCCTCTCTCAGCTTTAACCAAGGGTGGCAATGCAAGGTTTTTGTGGGGAAGAGAAGCTGAGACGGCCTTCCAAGGACTCAAGCAGCGCGTTCTCTCTGCTCCCATCCTGATACTACCGACTACGGATGAACCATTTGTGGTGGAGGTAGACGCATCAGAGGTTGGTGTTGGAGCTGTCCTGTCTCAGAGGGGTGAAGACAAGAAGCTTCATCCGTGCGCTTTCTTCTCACACCGGCTTACCCCGACTGAGAGGAACTACGATGTGGGGGATCGTGAACTCCTAGCGGTTAAGATGGCATTGAAGGAATGGAGACACTGGCTCGAGGGGGCTTCTCACCCGTTTCAAGTGCTTACGGACCACAAAAATCTGGAGTATATCCAGCAGGCGAAGCGGTTGAACTCTAGACAAGCTAGATGGTCTCTTTTCTTCAATCGATTCCAGTTTATCCTCACCTATCGGCCCGGGTCGAAGAATCTCAAACCGGATGCCCTGTCCCGAGTCTACGCTCCTGCCATTCGAGATGACACGGACATGCCTGTCCTTCCTGCTGCTAAGATTGTGGCTCCGATCTCGTGGCAAGTTGAGGATACCGTGAGACGTGCTCAAGCTAGCGAACCGGACCCGAAAGGAGGTCCTGCCAATCGGTTGTTTGTCCCCAAGGCAGTGAGGACTCAGGTCCTTCTGTGGGGGCACTCCTCTCGCCTCACCTGTCATCCGGGCGTAGGTCGCACCTTGGAGTTCATCCAGCGTAAGTTCTGGTGGCCTACCATAAGAGAAGACGTTGCCACTTTCGTCAATGCCTGTCCCGTGTGCTGCCAGGGCAAATCTTCTCACCTCCGCCCTCAAGGACTCCTTCACCCTTTACCTGTTCCCCACAGACCCTGGTCCCATATCTCATTGGACTTTATTACTGGACTTCCTCCATCCCATGGCAATACTACTATCCTAGTCATAATCGACAGGTTTTCAAAGGCGGCCAGGTTCGTCCCTCTGACTAAGTTACCTTCTGCCAAGGAAACGGCTGAGTTGGTAATTAATCATGTGTTCCGAGTCTTCGGCATTCCTCAAGATATGGTTTCTGACAGAGGTCCCCAGTTCGCCTCAAGGTTTTGGAAGGCCTTCTGCCAACTCATGGGGGCTTCTGCCAGTCTATCTTCAGGGTACCATCCGGAGTCCAACGGCCAAACAGAGAGGATGAATCAAGAGCTGGAAACCACCCTCCGATGTATGACTCGTGACAACCCGTCCACATGGTCATCCTTTATTGTTTGGGCCGAATACGCGCACAACACCTTGCGCTCCTCCTCCACTGGTATGTCCCCGCACGAGTGTCAGTTTGGCTATGCTCCTCCATTGTTCCCGGACCAGGAGGCAGAAGTCAGAGTGCCTTCAGCCTTGAAGTTCGTCAGACGCTGTCGGCTTATGTGGAGGAAGACCCGTCTTAATCTTATGCGTTCCTCACAGAGGTACCAACAACAAGCCAACAGACGTCGCCGTCCCGGGCCTACCCTGCGCCCCGGCCAGAGAGTCTGGCTCTCCACAAGAAACTTACCTCTACGGGTGGAGTCTCGCAAGCTGTCCCAAAAATACATCGGTCCCTTCAAGGTTGCCAGGAGAGTTAACCCAGTTTCTTATCGCCTACACTTACCCAGATCCCTTAAGATTAATCCCACATTTCACATTTCATTGTTAAAACCTGTTGTTTTTCTCCCCTTGTCCCGGCAGACAGACCTCCCCCTCCGCCTCGTGTCATTGGAGGCCAGCCGGCTTATACCGTCCATCGGATACTGGATTCCCGCCGGGTGCAGCGGTCCTGGCAGTATCTGGTGGACTGGGAAGGCTACGGTCCCGAGGAGCGCTCCTGGGTTCCTGCCAAAGACATCCTGGATCCTGACCTCATTCGTCAGTTCAGGGCCCTCCACCCTGAGAGAGCTGGTAGGAACGTCAGGAGCCGTTCCTAGGGGGGATTCTGTCAGGATTTGGCCAGGGTTGTTCCGGGTTTTGGTCACTAGATGCCCCCATTGTGCTTTTTGACCTTATGTTTTTCCCTTGTTCCCCATTATTATTTGCACCTGTACCTCGTTTCCCCTGATTGTATTTAAACCCTTAGTTTCCCTCAGTTCTGTGCTCTGTGTTTGTATGTTAGCACCCAGCCCTAGTGTTCTGTGTTTTCCTGTCGATTCCGGTGGATGCTCTTGTGGAATTCTGTTTTTGTTTTTGAGTGTCTCTTGAGGCTTTTTTGTGCTATTCCTACCACCTTTTGGATTTGCCATTTTTGTATTTAAGGACTTCTCCTTTTTACTTTATTAAATACACCGTCTTAAGTACTGCTGTGTCTGCCTCATCTTCTGGGTTCTGCTGACTATTCGTGGCTCAGTTGGTTAAGTGACTGTTTCTCACTCCGGAGACCCAGGTTCGTAACCGGGTCCTGACA
>NW_027003660.1:0-5241 GCF_036934945.1 Oncorhynchus masou masou
TGTCAGGACCCGGTTTCGAACCTGGGTCTCCGGAGTGAGAAACAGTCACTTAACCAACTGAGCCACGAATAGACAGCAGAACCCAGAAGATGAGGCAGACACAGCAGTACTTAAGACGGTGTATTTAATAAAGAAAAAATCCTAAAATGCAAAAAATGGCAAATCCAAAAGGTGGTAGGAAAAACACAAAAAGACCTCAAAAGAAACTCACCAAAAAATAAACAAAAACAAAAAACAGAATACCACAAGAACTTCACCCGGAATCGACAAGAGTACACAGAACACTAGGGCAGGGTGCTAACATACAAACACAGAGCACAGAACTGAGGGAAACAAAGGGTTTAAATACAATCAGGGGAAACGAGACACAGGTGCAAATAATAATGGGGATCAAGGGAAAAACATAGGGACAAAAAGCACAATGGGGACATCTACTGACCAAAACCCGGAACAACCCTGGCCAAATCCTGACAGAATCCCCCTAGGAACGGCTCCTGACGTTCCTACCAGCTCTCTCAGGGTGGAGGACCCTGAACTGACGAATGAGGTCAGGGTCCAGGATGTCTTTGGCAGGAACCCAGGAGCGCTCCTCAGGACCGTAGCCTTCCCAGTCCACCAGATACTGCCAGGACCGCTGCACCCGGCGGGAATCCAGTATCCGGTGGACGGTATAAGCCGGCTGGCCTCCAATGACACGAGGCGGAGGGGGAGGTCTGTCTGCCGGGACAAGGGGAGAAAAACAACAGGTTTTAACAATGACACATGAAATGTGGGATTAATCTTAAGGGATCTGGGTAAGTGTAGGCGATAAGAAACTGGGTTAACTCTCCTGGCAACCTTGAAGGGACCGATGTATTTTTGGGACAGCTTGCGAGACTCCACCCGTAGAGGTAAGTCTCTTGTGGAAAGCCAGACTCTCTGGCCGGGGCGCAGGGTAGGCCCGGGACGGCGACGTCTGTTGGCTTGTTGTTGATACCTCTGTGAGGAACGCATCAGATTAAGACGGGTCTTCCTCCACATAAGCCGACAGCGTCTGACGAACCTCAAGGCTGAAGGCACTCTGACTTCTGCCTCCTGGTCCGGGAACAATGGAGGAGCATAGCCAAACTGACACTCGTGCAAGGGACATACCAGTGGAGGAGGAGCGCAAGGTGTTGTGCGCGTATTCGGCCCAAACAATAAAGGATGACCATGTGGACGGGTTGTCACGAGTCATACATCGGAGGGTGGTTTCCAGCTCTTGATTCATCCTCTCTGTTTGGCCGTTGGACTCCGGATGGTACCCTGAAGATAGACTGGCAGAAGCCCCCATGAGTTGGCAGAAGGCCTTCCAAAACCTTGAGGCGAACTGGGGACCTCTGTCAGAAACCACATCTTGAGGAATGCCGAAGACTCGGAACACATGATTAATTACCAACTCAGCCGTTTCCTTGGCAGAAGGTAACTTAGTCAGAGGGACGAACCTGGCCGCCTTTGAAAACCTGTCGATTATGACTAGGATAGTAGTATTGCCATGGGATGGAGGAAGTCCAGTAATAAAGTCCAATGAGATATGGGACCAGGGTCTGTGGGGAACAGGTAAAGGGTGAAGGAGTCCTTGAGGGCGGAGGTGAGAAGATTTGCCCTGGCAGCACACGGGGCAGGCATTGACGAAAGTGGCAACGTCTTCTCTTATGGTAGGCCACCAGAACTTACGCTGGATGAACTCCAAGGTGCGACCTACGCCCGGATGACAGGTGAGGCGAGAGGAGTGCCCCCACAGAAGGACCTGAGTCCTCACTGCCTTGGGGACAAACAACCGATTGGCAGGGCCTCCTTTAGGGTCCGGTTCGCTAGCTTGAGCACGTCTCACGGTATCCTCAACTTGCCACGAGATCGGAGCCACAATCTTAGCAGCAGGAAGGACAGGCATGTCCGTGTCATCTCGAATGGCAGGAGCGTAGACTCGGGACAGGGCATCCGGTTTGAGATTCTTCGACCCGGGCCGATAGGTGAGGATAAACTGGAATCGATTGAAGAAAAGAGACCATCTAGCTTGTCTAGAGTTCAATCGCTTCGCCTGCTGGATATACTCCAGATTTTTGTGGTCCGTAAGCACTTGAAACGGGTGAGAAGCCCCCTCGAGCCAGTGTCTCCATTCCTTCAATGCCATCTTAACCGCTAGGAGTTCACGATCCCCCACATCGTAGTTCCTCTCAGTCGGGGTAAGCCGGTGTGAGAAGAAAGCGCACGGATGAAGCTTCTTGTCTTCACCCTCTGAGACAGGACAGCTCCAACACCAACCTCTGATGCGTCTACCTCCACCACAAATGGTTCATCCGTAGTCGGTAGTATCAGGATGGGAGCAGAGAGGACGCGCTGCTTGAGTCCTTGGAAGGCCGTCTCAGCTTCTCTTCCCCACAAAAACCTTGCATTGCCACCTTTGGTTAAAGCTGAGAGAGGAGCTGCCACCAAACTGAAGTTCTTGATGAACTTGCGGTAAAAGTTTGTGAAGCCCAGGAAACGCTGAACATCCTTAACGGATTTGGGGGTGGGCCAATCCGCTACCGCCCCTACCTTCCTAGGGTCCATTTGGACTCGACCGGGTTCCACTACAAATCCCAGGAATTGTACTCGGGATGAATGGAATTCACATTTTTCCGGCTTAACGTACAGATGGCTGTCCAGGAGGCGTTTGAGTACTTGTCTGACATGCTTAGTGTGTTCTTGAAGGGAGCTCGAAAAGATGAGGATGTCATCCAAGTAAACGAACACAAATATGTTAAGCATATCCCTAAGCACATCGTTTATGAGCGCTTGGAACACCGCTGGGGCGTTGGTCAGGCCGAAGGGCATCACCAAGTATTCATAGTGACCAGTAGGCGTGTTGAAAGCGGTCTTCCACTCGTCACCAGGTCTGATCCGCACAAGATGGTATGCGTTCCGCAGGTCAAGCTTAGTGAAAACAACTGCTTCCTGGAGCAGCTCGAAGGCTGTGGCCATAAGGGGTAGCGGGTAACGGTTACGGACGGTTATGTCATTGAGTCCCCGGTAGTCGATGCAAGGACGTAATCCACCATCTTTCTTGGCCACAAAGAAAAACCCTGCTCCCGCCGGGGAGGTTGATGGACGCATGAGGCCTGCTTCCAGAGAGTCCTTGATGTAGGTATCCATAGCAGCTCGTTCGGGTGGAGATAGGGAAAAGATCCGACCCCTGGGGGGCAAGTGCCCGGAAACAGGTCGATGGGGCAATCGTAAGATCTATGGGGTGGTAGCATGGTGGCCCTCTGTTTGCTAAACACCAGTTTGAGGTCATGGTAACACTCGGGAACTCGGGTCAGGTCGATGGATTCTAAAGACTCGGGAGTAGAACTCGGGGAATTCTGGAAAATACAAGTAGCTTGGCACGTAGGACCCCACTGCTTGATAGTGCCCACAGACCAGTCGATGTGAGGGTTATGGCTGTGAAGCCAGGGGTATCCAAGGACGAGAGGGAACTCGGAACAGGAGATCAAATGAAAGTTCATCAATTCCTGGTGTTGTGAAACTGAAAGTCTCAAGGAGGTAGTGACATGAGTGACAAGTCCAGATCCCAAAGGGCTTCCATCCAATGTAGTAACCCTCATGGGGTCACTTAGAGGTTCAGAGGGAACGCCATTCTCCTTCGCCCAGACACCATCCATGAAGTTACCTGCGGCTCCAGAGTCTACCAAGGCTTGAAGGTGAAGCTTGTGGTTGTCCCAGGAGAGGGTGACTGGAATGAGCAGACGGGAGTTGGACGGATGGGAGGAGGTTATGTTTCCCGTTACAGTTCCCCCGGTCTGTACGGGACAGAGCGTTTCCCTGGAGCCCGGGACACGTGGAACGGAAATGGCCCGGTTTGCCGCAATATAGACAGCGTCGCTCCTCATCCGGCGGTCTCTCTCAGCCTGGGAGATGCGTCCAATCTGCATGGGTTCCGGTGGAGCCAGCGATGATAAAGGTGGGGACTCGGAGCTGGGACTGATAGGGGCTAGAGGTCTACGGTTGAGTTCTCTCTCTCAGACGCTGGTCAATGCGTGAGGCCAACTTGATCAGGGACTCGAGATTGTCCGGTGGTTCCCGAGTGGCCAGTTCATCTTGGATAGTGTCGGAAAGGCCTTTCAGAAAGCACACCGTGAGCGCCTCGTTGTTCCAGCCACTCGCTGCTGCCACCGTGCGGAACTGGATGGCATAGTCCGTCACGCTGCGCCAACCTTGATGGAGAGTCAGGAGCTGTTTGGCTGAGTCAGAACCACTGCTTGGGCCTTGAAACACTCGTTTGAATTCCTCAGCAAAGGCAGAGTAGCTGGCACAGCAGGAACTATGGGCATCCCACACAGCAGTAGCCCAGGCCAGGGCTTTTTCCGACAGCAGGGTGATGATATATGCGATCTTAGACCGGTCGGTGGGAAACGACGAGGGTTGCAGCTCAAAGGAGAGAGAACATTGAGTGAGAAAGCCTTTACAAGCACTTGGATCACCTGAGAACCGTTGGGGAGGTGGAAGACGAGGTTCAGCCAGGGGGTTAACTGCCATGGGTACGTGAACCTGAGGTACTGGGACGGAAACTGTTGCCGGGGTAAGTCGATCAGATATTTGCTTAATGGAAGTCAGCATCTCCGACAGAAGATGAGAATGTCTAGCCATTAAGGCCTCTTGCTGAACCAGGGCGGCTTCGTGGCGTTGGACAGTCTCCTGGTGGTGGGACAGCGTGGCAAAAGGTCCTGGGAACTGGCTGCCTCTGGGTTCATTTTTGGCTCTGTGTTTCTGTCAGGACCCGGTTTCGAACCTGGGTCTCCGGAGTGAGAAACAGTCACTTAACCAACTGAGCCACGAATAGACAGCAGAACCCAGAAGATGAGGCAGACACAGCAGTACTTAAGACGGTGTATTTAATAAAGAAAAAATCCTAAAATGCAAAAAATGGCAAATCCAAAAGGTGGTAGGAAAAACACAAAAAGACCTCAAAAGAAACTCACCAAAAAATAAACAAAAACAAAAAACAGAATACCACAAGAACTTCACCCGGAATCGACAAGAGTACACAGAACACTAGGGCAGGGTGCTAACATACAAACACAGAGCACAGAACTGAGGGAAACAAAGGGTTTAAATACAATCAGGGGAAACGAGACACAGGTGCAAATAATAATGGGGATCAAGGGAAAAACATAGGGACAAAAAGCACAATGGGGACATCTACTGACCAAAACCCGGAACAACCCTGGCCAAATCCTGACA
>NW_027003661.1:0-5241 GCF_036934945.1 Oncorhynchus masou masou
CGTGTCAGGACCCGGTTTCGAACCTGGGTCTCCGGAGTGAGAAACAGTCACTTAACCAACTGAGCCACGAATAGTCAGCAGAACCCAGAAGATGAGGCAGACACAGCAGTACTTAAGACGGTGTATTTAATAAAGAAAAAATCCTTAAATACAAAAAATGGCAAATCCAAAAGGTGGTAGGAAAAGCACAAAAAGGCCTCAAAAGAAACTCACAAAAAATAAACAAAAACAAAAAACAGAATACCACAAGAGCGTCACCCGGAATCGACAAGAGTACACAGAACACTAGGGCAGGGTGCTAACATACAAACACAGAGCACAGAACTGAGGAAACTAAGGGTTTAAATACAATTAGAGGAAACGAGGCACAGGTGCAAATAATAATGGGGATCAAGGGAAAAACATAAGGACAAAAAGCACAATGGGGGCATCTACTGACCAAAACCCGGAACAACCCTGGCCAAATCCTGACAGAATCCCCCTAGGAACGGCTCCTGACGTTCCTACCAGCTCTCTCAGGGTGGAGGACCCTGAACTGACGAATGAGGTCAGGGTCCAGGATGTCTTTGGCAGGAACCCAGAGCTCCTCAGGACCGTAAGTTCTTCCCAGTCCACCAGATACTGCCAGGATCCGCTGCACCCGGCGGGAATCCAGTATCCGGTGGACGGTATAAGCCGGCTGGCCTCCAATGACACGAGGCGGAGGGGGAGGTCTCACATCTGCCGGGACAAGGGAGAAAAACAGGTTTTAACAATGAAACATGAAATGTGGGATTAATCTAAGGGGATCTGGGTAAGTGTAGGCGATAAGAAACTGGGTTAACTCTCCTGGCAACCTTGAAGGGACCGATGTATTTTGGGACAGCTTGCGAGACTCCCACCCGTAGAGGTAAGTCTCTTGTGGAGAGCCAGACTCTCTGGCCGGGGCGCAGGAGTAGGCCCGGGACCGCGACGTCTGTTGGCTTGTTGATACCTCTGTGAGGAACGCATCAGATTAAGATCGGGTCTTCCTCCACATAAGCCGACAACGTCTGACGAACTTCAAGGCTGAAGGCACTTGACTTCTGCCTCCTGGTCCGGGAACAATGGAGGAGCATAGCCAAACTGACACTCGTGCGGGGACATACCAGTGGAGGAGGACGCAAGGTGTTGTGCGTATTCGGCCCAAACAATAAAGGATGACCATGTGGACGGGTTGTCCAAGGGAGTCATACATCGGAGGGTGGTTTCCAGCTCTTGATTCATCCTCTCTGTTTGGCCGTTTGACTCCGGATGGTACCCTGAAGATAGACTGGCAGAAGCCCCCATGAGTTGGCAGAAGGCCTTCCAAAACCTTTGAGGCGAACTGGGGACCTCTGTCAGAAACCACATCTTGAGGAATGCCGAAGACTCGGAACACATGATTAATTACCAACTCAGCCGCTTCCTTGGCAGAAGGTAACTTAGTCAGAGGGACGAACCTGGCCGCCTTTGAAAACCTGTCGATTATGACTAGGATAGTAGTATTGCCATGGGATGGAGGAAGTCCAGTAATAAAGTCCAATGAGATATGGGACCAGGGTCTGTGGGGAACAGGTAAAGGGTGAAGGAGTCCTTGAGGGCGGAGGTGAGAAGATTTGCCCTGGCAGCACACGGGGCAGGCATTGACGAAAGTGGCAACGTCTTCTCTTATGGTAGGCCACCAGAACTTACGCTGGATGAACTCCAAGGTGCGACCTACGCCCGGATGACAGGTGAGGCGAGAGGAGTGCCCCCACAGAAGGACCTGAGTCCTCACTGCCTTGGGGACAAACAACCGATTGGCAGGGCCTCCTTTCGGGTCCGGTTCGCTAGCTTGAGCACGTCTCACGGTATCCTCAACTTGCCACGAGATCGGAGCCACAATCTTAGCAGCAGGAAGGACAGGCATGTCCGTGTCATCTCGAATGGCAGGAGCGTAGACTCGGGACAGGGCATCCGGTTTGAGATTCTTCGACCCGGGCCGATAGGTGAGGATAAACTGGAATCGATTGAAGAAAAGAGACCATCTAGCTTGTCTAGAGTTCAACCGCTTCGCCTGCTGGATATACTCCAGATTTTTGTGGTCCGTAAGCACTTGAAACGGGTGAGAAGCCCCCTCGAGCCAGTGTCTCCATTCCTTCAATGCCATCTTAACCGCTAGGAGTTCACGATCCCCCACATCGTAGTTCCTCTCAGTCGGGGTAAGCCGGTGTGAGAAGAAAGCGCACGGATGAAGCTTCTTGTCTTCACCCCTCTGAGACAGGACAGCTCCAACACCAACCTCTGATGCGTCTACCTCCACCACAAATGGTTCATCCGTAGTCGGTAGTATCAGGATGGGAGCAGAGAGAGACGCGCTGCTTGAGTCCTTGGAAGGCCGTCTCAGCTTCTCTTCCCCACAAAAACCTTGCATTGCCACCTTTGGTTAAAGCTGAGAGAGGAGCTGCCACCAAACTGAAGTTCTTGATGAACTTGCGGTAAAAGTTTGTGAAGCCCAGGAAACGCTGAACATCCTTAACGGATTTGGGGGTGGGCCAATCCGCTACCGCCCCTACCTTCCTAGGGTCCATTTGGACTCGACCGGGTTCCACTACAAATCCCAGGAATTGTACTCGGGATGAATGGAATTCACATTTTTCCGGCTTAACGTACAGATGGCTGTCTAGGAGGCGTTTGAGTACTTGTCTGACATGCTTAGTGTGTTCTTGAAGGGAGCTCGAAAAGATGAGGATGTCATCCAAGTAAACGAACACAAATATGTTAAGCATATCCCTAAGCACATCGTTTATGAGCGCTGGAACACCGCTGGGGCGTTGGTCAGGCCGAAGGGCATCACCAAGTATTCATAGTGACCAGTAGGCGTGTTGAAAGCGGTCTTCCACTCGTCACCAGGTCTGATCCGCACAAGATGGTATGCGTTCCGCAGGTCAAGCTTAGTGAAAACAACTGCTTCCTGGAGCAGCTCAAGGCTGTGGCCATAAGGGGTAGCGGGTAACGGTTACGGACGGTTATGGCATTGAGTCCCCGGTAGTCGATGCAAGGACGTAATCCACCGTCTTTCTTGGCCACAAAGAAAAACCCTGCTCCCGCCGGGAGGTGGATGGACGCATGAGGCCTGCTTCCAGAGCGTCCTTGATGTAGGTATCCATAGCAGCTCGTTCGGGTGGAGATAGGGAAAAGATCCGACCCCTGGGGGGCAAGTGCCCGGAAACAGGTCGATGGGGCAATCGTAAGGTCTATGGGGTGGTAGCATGGTGGCCCTCTGTTTGCTAAACACCAGTTTGAGGTCATGGTAACACTCGGGAACTCGGGTCAGGTCGATGGATTCTAAAGACTCGGGAGTAGAACTCGGGGAATTCTGGAAAATACAAGTAGCTTGGCACGTAGGACCCCACTGCTTGATAGTGCCCACAGACCAGTCGATGTGAGGGTTATGGCTGTGAAGCCAGGGGTATCCAAGGACGAGAGGGAACTCGGAACAGGAGATCAAATGAAAGTTCATCAATTCCTGGTGGCAGAAACTGAAAGTCGCAAGGAGGTAGTGACATGAGTGACAAGTCCAGATCCCAAAGGGCTTCCATCCAATGTAGTAACCCTCATGGGGTCACTTAGAGGTTCAGAGTGGGAACGCTTATTCTCCTTCGCCCAGACACCATCCATGAAGCTACTCTGCGGCTCCAGAGTCTACCAAGGCTTGAAGGTGAAGCTTGTGGTTGTCCCAGGAGAGGGTGACTGGAATGAGCAGACGGGAGTTGGACGGATGGGAGGAGGCGTGTTTCGGTTATAGTCCCCCGGTCTGTACGCCGGGACAGAGCGTTTCCTGGAGCCCGGGACACGGGAACGGAAATGGCCCGTTTGCCGTAATATAGACAGCGTCGCTCCTCATCCGGCGTCTCTCTCAGCCTGGGAGATGCGTCCAATCTGCATGGGTTCCGGTGGAGCCAGCGATGATAAAGGTGCAGGGACTCGGAGCTGGGACTGATAGGGGCTAGGAGGTCCTACGGTTGAGTTCTCTCTCTCTTGACGCTGGTCAATGCGTGAGGCCAACTTGATCAGGGACTCGAGATTGTCCGGTGGTTCCCGAGTGGCCAGTTCATCTTGGATAGTGTCGGAAAGGCCTTTCAGAAAGCACACCGTGAGCTCGTTGTTCCAGCCACTCGCTGCTGCCACCGTGCGGAACTGGATGGCATAGTCCGTCACGCTGCGCCAACCTTGATGGAGAGTCAGGAGCTGTTTGGCTGAGTCAGAACCACTGCTTGGGCCTTGGAAACACTCGTTTGAATTCCTCAGCAAAGGCAGAGTAGCTGGCACAGCAGGAACTATGGGCATCCCACACAGCAGTAGCCCAGGCCAGGGCTTTTCCGACAGCAGGGTGATGATATATGCGATCTTAGACCGGTCGGTGGGAAACGATGAGGGTTGCAGCTCAAAGGAGAGAGAACATTGAGTGAGAAACCCTTTACAAGCACTTGGATCACCTGAGAACCGTTGGGGAGGTGGAAGACGAGGTTCAGCCAGGGGGTTAACTGCCATGGGTACGTGAACCTGAGGTACTGGGACGGGAACTGTTGCCGGGGTAAGTCGCATCAGATATTTGCTTAATGGAAGTCAGCATCTCCGACAGAAGATGAGAATGTCTAGGCCATTAAGGCCTCTTGCCTGAACCAGGGCGGCTTCGTGGCGTTGGACAGTCTCCTGGTGGTGGGACAGCGTGGCAAAAGGTCCTGGGAACTGGCTGCCTCTGATTGTTTTTGGCTCTGTGTTTCTGTCAGGACCCGGTTTCGAACCTGGGTCTCCGGAGGAGAAACAGTCACTTAACCAACTGAGCCACGAATAGTCAGCAGAACCCAGAAGATGAGGCAGACACAGCAGTACTTAAGACGGTGTATTTAATAAAGAAAAAAATCTTAAATACAAAAAATGGCAAATCCAAAAGGTGGTAGGAAAGCACAAAAGGCCTCAAAAGAAACCTACAAAAATAAAAACAAAAACAAAAAACAGAATACCACAAGAGCGTCATTCGAATCGACAAGAGTACACAGAACACTAGGCAGGGTGCTAACATACAAACACAGAGCACAGAACTGAGGGAAACTAAGGGTTTAAATACAATTAGAGGAAACGAGGCACAGGTGCAAATAATAATGGGGATCAAGGGAAAACATAAGGACAAAAAGCACAATGGGGGCATCTACTGACCAAAACCCGGAACAACCCTGGCCAAATCCTGACAGCGGAGTG
>NW_027003662.1:0-5240 GCF_036934945.1 Oncorhynchus masou masou
CACACACACACACACACACACACACACACACACACACACACACACACACACACACACACACACACTGATCTCCAGAAAAAACACACACAAATGTGTGCAGTGGAAAGCCTCCTGACACACAAACAACAACAAAGTTCTCCCCAATGCTCCCAATCACACACAGAAACACAGTGTTAAAAACATCCACATCCCAATCACACACAAACACAGTGTTAAAAACATCCACATCCCAATCACACACAAACACAGTGTTAAAAACATCCACATCCCAATCACACACGAAACACAGTGTTAAAAACATCCACATCCCAATCACACACAGAAACACAGTGTTAAAAACATCCACATCCCAATCACACACAGAAACACAGTGTTAAAAACATCCACATCCCAATCACACACAAACACAGTGTTAAAAACATCCACATCCCAATCACACACAGAAACACAGTGTTAAAAACATCCACATCCCAATCACACACGAAACACAGTGTTAAAAACATCCACATCCCAATCACACACACAAACACAGTGTTAAAAACATCCACATCCCAATCACACACAGAAACACAGTGTTAAAAACATCCACATCCCAATCACACACAAACACAGTGTTAAAAACATCCACATCCCAATCACACACAGAAACACAGTGTTAAAAACATCCACATCCCAATCACACACAGAAACACAGTGTTAAAAACATCCACATCCCAATCACACACAAACACAGTGTTAAAAACATCCACATCCCAATCACACACACAAACACAGTGTTAAAAACATCCACATCCCAATCACACACAGAAACACAGTGTTAAAAACATCCACATCCCAATCACACACAAACACAGTGTTAAAAACATCCACATCCCAATCACACACAGAAACACAGTGTTAAAAACATCCACATCCCAATCACACACAGAAACACAGTGTTAAAAACATCCACATCCCAATCACACACAGAAACACAGTGTTAAAAACATCCACATCCCAATCACACACAGAAACACAGTGTTAAAAACATCCACATCCTAATCACACACAGAAAACACAGTGTTAAAAACATCCACATCCCAATCACACACAGAAACACAGTGTTAAAACATCCAATATCCCAATCACACACAGAACACAGTGCTAAAAACATCCACATCCCAATCACACACACAAACACAGTGTTAAAAACATCCACATCCCAATCACACACAGAAACACAGTGTTAAAAACATCCACATCCCAATCACACAGAAACACAGTGTTAAACATCACAATCCACAAAGTGTTAAAAACCCAATCACACACAGAAACACAGTGTTAAAAACATCCACATCCCAATCACACACAGAAACACAGTGTTAAAAACATCCACATCCCAATCACACGCAGAAACACAGTGTTAAAAACATCCACATCCCAATCACACACACAAACACAGTGTTAAAAACATCCACATCCCAATCACACACAAACACAGTGTTAAAAACATCCACATCCCAATCACACACACAAACACAGTGTTAAAAACATCCACATCCCAATCACACACAGAAACACAGTGTTAAAAACATCCACATCCCAATCACACACAAACACAGTGTTAAAAACATCCACATCCCAATCACACACAAACACAGTGTTAAAAACATCCACATCCCAATCACACACAGAAACACAGTGTTAAAAACATCCACATCCCAATCACACACAAACACAGTGTTAAAAACATCCACATCCCAATCACACACACAAACACAGTGTTAAAAACATCCACATCCCAATCACACACAGAAACACAGTGTTAAAAACATCCACATCCCAATCACACAAACACAGTGTTAAAAACATCCACATCCCAATCACACACAGAAACACAGTGTTAAAAACATCCACATCCCAATCACACACAGAAACACAGTGTTAAACATCCACATCCCAATCACACACAGAAAACACAAAAACATCCACATCCCAATCACACACAAAAACATCCACATCCCAATCACACACAGAAACACAGTGTTAAAAACATCCACATCCCAATCACACACAGAAACACAGTGTTAAAAACATCCACATCCCAATCACACACAGAAACACAGTGTTAAAAACATCCACATCCCAATCACACACAGAAACACAGTGTTAAAAACATCCACATCCCAATCACACAGAAACACAGTGTTAAAAACATCCACATCCCAATCACACACAAACACAGTGTTAAAAACATCCACATCCCAATCACACAGAAACACAGTGTTAAAAACATCCACATCCCAATCACACACAAACACAGTGTTAAAAACATCCACATCCCAATCACACAGAAACACAGTGTTAAAAACATCCACATCCCAATCACACACAAACACAGTGTTAAAAACATCCACATCCCAATCACACACAAACACAGTGTTAAAAACATCCACATCCCAATCACACACACAAACACAGTGTTAAAAACATCCACATCCCAATCACACACAGAAACACAGTGTTAAAAACATCCACATCCCAATCACACACAAACACAGTGTTAAAAACATCCACATCCCAATCACACACAAACACAGTGTTAAAAACATCCACATCCCAATCACACACAAACACAGTGTTAAAAAAACATCCCAATCCACATCCAGTGTTAAAAACATCACATCCCACAAACACAGTGTTAAAAACATCCACATCCCAATCACACACAAACACAGTGTTAAAAACATCCACATCCCAATCACACAGAAACACAGTGTTAAAAACATCCACATCCCAATCACACACAAACACAGTGTTAAAAAAACATCCCAATCAAACACAGTGTTCATCCAATCAACACACAAACACAGTGTTAAAAACATCCACATCCCAATCACACACAGAAACACAGTGTTAAAAACATCCACATCCCAATCACACACAGAAACACAGTGTTAAAAACATCCACATCCCAATCAAACACAGTGTTAAAAACATCCACATCCCAATGTTACAAACACAGTGTTAAAAACATCCACATCCCAATCACACACACAAACACAGTGTTAAAAACATCCACATCCCAATCACACACAAACACAGTGTTAAAAACATCCACATCCCAATCACACACAAACACAGTGTTAAAAACATCCACACAATCACAGAAACACAGTGTTAAAAACATCCACATCCCAATCACACACAAACACAGTGTTAAAAACATCCACATCCCAATCACACACAAACACAGTGTTAAAAACATCCACATCCCAATCACACAGAAACACAGTGTTAAAAACATCCACATCCCAATCACACACAAACACAGTGTTAAAAACATCCACATCCCAATCACACACAAACACAGTGTTAAAAACATCCACATCCCAATCACACACAAACACAGTGTTAAAAACATCCACATCCCAATCACACACAAACACAGTGTTAAAAACATCCACATCCCAATCACACACAAACACAGTGTTAAAAACATCCACATCCCAATCACACACAAACACAGTGTTAAAAACATCCACATCCCAATCACACACAAACACAGTGTTAAAAACATCCACATCCCAATCACACACAAACACAGTGTTAAAAACATCCACATCCCAATCACACAAACACAGTGTTAAAAACATCCACATCACACACAAACACAGTGTTAAAAACATCCACATCCCAATCACACAAACACAGTGTTAAAAACATCCACATCCCAATCACACACAAACACAGTGTTAAAAACATCCACATCCCAATCACACACAAACACAGTGTTAAAAACATCCACATCCCAATCACACACAAACACAGTGTTAAAAACATCCACATCCCAATCACACACAAACACAGTGTTAAAAACATCCACATCCCAATCACACACAAACACAGTGTTAAAAACATCCACATCCCAATCACACAGAAACACAGTGTTAAAAACATCCACATCCCAATCACACACAAACACAGTGTTAAAAACATCCACATCCCAATCACACACAAACACAGTGTTAAAAACATCCACATCCCAATCACACACAGAAACACAGTGTTAAAAACATCCACATCCCAATCACACGCAGAAACACAGTGTTAAAAGCATCCACATCCCAATCACACACACAAACACAGTGTTAAAAACATCCACATCCCAATCACACACACAAAACAGTGTGATCACATAAAAACATCCACATCCCAATCACACACAAACACAGTGTTAAAAACATCCACATCCCAACCACACATGCAGAAACACAGTGTTAAAACATCCCAATCACCACAGTGTTAAAAACATCCACATCCCAATCACACACAAACACAGTGTTAAAAACATCCACATCCCAATCACACACAAACACAGTGTTAAAAACATCCACATCCCAATCACACACAAACACAGTGTTAAAAACATCCACATCCCAATCACACACAAACACAGTGTTAAAAACATCACAGAAACACATCCCAATCACACACACAAACACAGTGTTAAAAACATCCACATCCCAATCACAAACACAGTGTTAAAAACATCACATGTAATCACATACAAACACAGTGTTAAAAACATCCACATCCCAATCACACACAAACACAGTGTTAAAAACATCCACATCCCAATCACATACAGAAACACAGTGTTAAAAACATCCACATCCCAATCACACACAAACACAGTGTTAAAAACATCCACATCCCAATCACACAGAAACACAGTGTTAAAAACATCCACATCCCAATCACACACAAACACAGTGTTAAAAACATCCACATCCCAATCACACACACAAACACAGTGTTAAAAACATCCACATCCCAATCACATGCAGAAACACAGTGTTAAAAACATCCACATCCCAATCACACACAAACACAGTGTTAAAAACATCCACATCCCAATCACACACAAACACAGTGTTAAAAACATCCACATCCCAATCACACACAAACACAGTGTTAAAAACATCCACATCCCAATCACACACAAACACAGTGTTAAAAACATCCACATCCCAATCACACACAAACACAGTGTTAAAAACATCCACATCCCAATCACACACAAACACAGTGTTAAAAACATCCACATCCCAATCACACACAAACACAGTGTTAAAAACATCCACATCCCAATCACACACAAACACAGTGTTAAACATCCACATCCCAATTAAAAACATCCACATCCCAATCACACACAAAAACACAGTGTTAAAAACATCCACATCCCAATCACACAC
>NW_027003663.1:0-5240 GCF_036934945.1 Oncorhynchus masou masou
CTGTCAGGATTTGGCCAGGGTTGTTCCAGTTGTTGGTCACTAGATGCCCCCATTGTGCTTTTTGTCCTTATGTTTTTCCCTTGTTCCCCATTATTATTTGCACCTGTGTCTCGTTTCCCCTGAGTGTATTTAAACCCTTAGTTTCCCTCTGTTCTGTGCTCTGTGTTTGTATGTTAGCACCCTGCCCTAGTGTTCTGTGTGCTCTTGTCGATTCCGGGTGACGTTCTTGTGGTATTCTGTTTTTTGTTTTTGTTTATTTTTGGTGAGTTTCTTTTGAGTTCTTTTGTGTTTTACCTACCACCTTTTGGATTTGCCATTTTTGTATTTTAGGATTTTTTCTTTATTAAATACACCGTCTTAAGTACTGCTGTGTCTGCCTCATCTTCTGGGTTCTGCTGTCTATTCGTGGCTCAGTTGGTTAAGTGACTGTTTCTCACTCCGGAGACCCAGGTTCGAAACCGGGTCCTGACAGAAACACAGAGCCAAAAATGAACCCAGAGGCAGCCAGTTCCCAGGACCTTTTGCCACGCTGTCCCACCACCAGGAGACTGTCCAACGCCACGAAGCCGCCCTGGTTCAGCAAGAGGCCTTAATGGCTAGACATTCTCATCTTCTGTCGGAGATGCTGACTTCCATTAAGCAAATATCTGATCGACTTACCCCGGCAACAGTTCCCGTCCCAGTACCTCAAGTTCACGTACCCATGGCAGTTAACCCCCTGGCTGAACCTCGTCTTCCACCTCCCCAACGGTTCTCAGGTGATCCAAGTGCTTGTAAAGGGTTTCTCACTCAATGTTCTCTCTCCTTTGAGCTGCAACCCTCGTCGTTTCCCACCGACCGGTCTAAGATCGCATATATCATCACCCTGCTGTCGGAAAAAGCCCTGGCCTGGGCTACTGCTGTGTGGGATGCCCATAGTTCCTGCTGTGCCAGCTACTCTGCCTTTGCTGAGGAATTCAAACGAGTGTTTCAAGGCCCAAGCAGTGGTTCTGACTCAGCCAAACAGCTCCTGACTCTCCATCAAGGTTGGCGCAGCGTGACGGACTATGCCATCCAGTTCCGCACGGTGGCAGCAGCGAGTGGCTGGAACAACGAGGCGCTCACGGTGTGCTTTCTGAAAGGCCTTTCCGACACTATCCAAGATGAACTGGCCACTCGGGAACCACCGGACAATCTCGAGTCCCTGATCAAGTTGGCCTCACGCATTGACCAGCGTCTGAGAGAGAGAGAACTCAACCGTAGACCTCTAGCTCCTATCAGTCCCAGCTCCGAGTCCCCACCTTTATCATCACTGGCTCCACCGGAACCCATGCAGATTGGACGCATCTCCCAGGCTGAGAGAGACCGCCGGATGAGGGAGCGACGCTGTCTATATTGCGGCAAACCGGGCCATTTCCGTTCCACGTGTCCCGGGCTCCAGGGAAACGCTCTGTCCCGTACAGACCGGGGGAACTGTAACGGGAAACATAACCTCCTCCCATCCGTCCAACTCCCGTCTGCTCATTCCAGTCACCCTCTCCTGGGACAACCACAAGCTTCACCTTCAAGCCTTGGTAGACTCTGGAGCCGCAGGTAACTTCATGGATGGTGTCTGGGCGAAGGAGAATGGCGTTCCCTCTGAACTTCTAAGTGACCCCATGAGGGTTACTACATTGGATGGAAGCCCTTTGGGATCTGGACTTGTCACTCATGTCACTACCTCCTTGAGACTTTCAGTTTCACAACACCAGGAATTGATGAACTTTCATTTGATCTCCTGTTCCGAGTTCCCTCTCGTCCTTGGATACCCCTGGCTTCACAGCCATAACCCTCACATCGACTGGTCTGTGGGCACTATCAAGCAGTGGGGTCCTACGTGCCAAGCTACTTGTATTTTCCAGAATTCCCCGAGTTCTACTCCCGAGTCTTTAGAATCCATCGACCTGACCCGAGTTCCCGAGTGTTACCATGACCTCAAACTGGTGTTTAGCAAACAGAGGGCCACCATGCTACCACCCCATAGATCTTACGATTGCCCCATCGACCTGTTTCCGGGCACTTGCCCCCCAGGGGTCGGATCTTTTCCCTATCTCCACCCGAACGAGCTGCTATGGATACCTACATCAAGGACTCTCTGGAAGCAGGCCTCATGCGTCCATCAACCTCCCCGGCGGGAGCAGGGTTTTTCTTTGTGGCCAAGAAAGATGGTGGGTTACGTCCTTGCATCGACTACCGGGGACTCAATGACATAACCGTCCGTAACCGTTACCCGCTACCCCTTATGGCCACAGCCTTCGAGCTGCTCCAGGAAGCAGTTGTTTTCACTAAGCTTGACCTGCGGAACGCATACCATCTTGTGCGGATCAGACCTGGTGACGAGTGGAAGACCGCTTTCAACACGCCTACTGGTCACTATGAATACTTGGTGATGCCCTTCGGCCTGACCAACGCCCCAGCGGTGTTCCAAGCGCTCATAAACGATGTGCTTAGGGATATGCTTAACATATTTGTGTTCGTTTACTTGGATGACATCCTCATCTTTTCGAGCTCCCTTCAAGAACACACTAAGCATGTCAGACAAGTACTCAAACGCCTCCTGGACAGCCATCTGTACGTTAAGCCGGAAAAATGTGAATTCCATTCATCCCGAGTACAATTCCTGGGATTTGTAGTGGAACCCGGTCGAATCCAAATGGACCCTAGGAAGGTAGGGGCGGTAGCGGATTGGCCCACCCCCAAATCCGTTAAGGATGTTCAGCGTTTCCTGGGCTTCACAAACTTTTACCGCAAGTTCATCAAGAACTTCAGTTTGGTGGCAGCTCCTCTCTCAGCTTTAACCAAAGGTGGCAATGCAAGGTTTTTTTGGGGAAGAGAAGCTGAGACGGCCTTCCAAGGACTCAAGCAGCGCATCCTCTCTGCTCCCATCCTGATACTACCGACTACGGATGAACCATTTGTGGTGGAGGTAGACGCATCAGAGGTTGGTGTTGGAGCTGTCCTGTCTCAGAGGGGTGAAGACAAGAAGCTTCATCCGTGCGCTTTCTTCTCACACCGGCTTACCCCGACTGAGAGGAACTACGATGTGGGGGATCGTGAACTCCTAGCGGTTAAGATGGCATTGAAGGAATGGAGACACTGGCTCGAGGGGGCTTCTCACCCGTTTCAAGTGCTTACGGACCACAAAAATCTGGAGTATATCCAGCAGGCGAAGCGATTGAACTCTAGACAAGCTAGATGGTCTCTTTTCTTCAATCGATTCCAGTTTATCCTCACCTATCGGCCCGGGTCGAAGAATCTCAAACCGGATGCCCTGTCCCGAGTCTACGCTCCTGCCATTCGAGATGACACGGACATGCCTGTCCTTCCTGCTGCTAAGATTGTGGCTCCGATCTCGTGGCAAGTTGAGGATACCGTGAGACGTGCTCAAGCTAGCGAACCGGACCCTAAAGGAGGCCCTGCCAATCGGTTGTTTGTCCCCAAGGCAGTGAGGACTCAGGTCCTTCTGTGGGGGCACTCCTCTCGCCTCACCTGTCATCCGGGCGTAGGTCGCACCTTGGAGTTCATCCAGCGTAAGTTCTGGTGGCCTACCATAAGAGAAGACGTTGCCACTTTCGTCAATGCCTGCCCCGTGTGCTGCCAGGGCAAATCTTCTCACCTCCGCCCTCAAGGACTCCTTCACCCTTTACCTGTTCCCCACAGACCCTGGTCCCATATCTCATTGGACTTTATTACTGGACTTCCTCCATCCCATGGCAATACTACTATCCTAGTCATAATCGACAGGTTTTCAAAGGCGGCCAGGTTCGTCCCTCTGACTAAGTTACCTTCTGCCAAGGAAACGGCTGAGTTGGTAATTAATCATGTGTTCCGAGTCTTCGGCATTCCTCAAGATGTGGTTTCTGACAGAGGTCCCCAGTTCGCCTCAAGGTTTTGGAAGGCCTTCTGCCAACTCATGGGGGCTTCTGCCAGTCTATCTTCAGGGTACCATCCGGAGTCCAACGGCCAAACAGAGAGGATGAATCAAGAGCTGGAAACCACCCTCCGATGTATGACTCGTGACAACCCGTCCACATGGTCATCCTTTATTGTTTGGGCCGAATACGCGCACAACACCTTGCGCTCCTCCTCCACTGGTATGTCCCCGCACGAGTGTCAGTTTGGCTATGCTCCTCCATTGTTCCCGGACCAGGAGGCAGAAGTCAGAGTGCCTTCAGCCTTGAGGTTCGTCAGACGCTGTCGGCTTATGTGGAGGAAGACCCGTCTTAATCTGATGCGTTCCTCACAGAGGTATCAACAACAAGCCAACAGACGTCGCCGTCCCGGGCCTACCCTGCGCCCCGGCCAGAGAGTCTGGCTCTCCACAAGAGACTTACCTCTACGGGTGGAGTCTCGCAAGCTGTCCCAAAAATACATCGGTCCCTTCAAGGTTGCCAGGAGAGTTAACCCAGTTTCTTATCGCCTACACTTACCCAGATCCCTTAAGATTAATCCCACATTTCATGTGTCTTTGTTAAAACCTGTTGTTTTTTCTCCCCTTGTCCCGGCAGACAGACCTCCCCTCCGCCTCGTGTCATTGGAGGCCAGCCGGCTTATACCGTCCACCGGATACTGGATTCCCGCCGGGTGCAGCGGTCCTGGCAGTATCTGGTGGACTGGGAAGGCTACGGTCCTGAGGAGCGCTCCTGGGTTCCTGCCAAAGACATCCTGGACCCTGACCTCATTCGTCAGTTCAGGGTCCTCCACCCTGAGAGAGCTGGTGGGAACGTCAGGAGCCGTTCCTAGGGGGGATTCTGTCAGGATTTGGCCAGGGTTGTTCCAGTTGTTGGTCACTAGATGCCCCCATTGTGCTTTTTGTCCTTATGTTTTTCCCTTGTTCCCCATTATTATTTGCACCTGTGTCTCGTTTCCCCTGAGTGTATTTAAACCCTTAGTTTCCCTCTGTTCTGTGCTCTGTGTTTGTATGTTAGCACCCTGCCCTAGTGTTCTGTGTGCTCTTGTCGATTCCGGGTGACGTTCTTGTGGTATTCTGTTTTTTGTTTTTGTTTATTTTTGGTGAGTTTCTTTTGAGTTCTTTTGTGTTTTACCTACCACCTTTTGGATTTGCCATTTTTGTATTTTAGGATTTTTTCTTTATTAAATACACCGTCTTAAGTACTGCTGTGTCTGCCTCATCTTCTGGGTTCTGCTGTCTATTCGTGGCTCAGTTGGTTAAGTGACTGTTTCTCACTCCGGAGACCCAGGTTCGAAACCGGGTCCTGACA
>NW_027003664.1:0-5239 GCF_036934945.1 Oncorhynchus masou masou
ACAGACTGTCAGGATTTGGCCAGGGTTGTTCCGGGTTTTGTCAGTAGATGTCCCCATTGTGCTTTTTGTCCCTGTGTTTTTTTCCCTTGATCCCCATTATTGTTTGCACCTGTGTCTCGTTTCCCCTGATTGTATTTAAACCCTTTGTTTCCCTCAGTTCTGTGCTCTGTGTTTGTATGTTGGCACCTGCCCTAGTGTTCTGTGTGTTCTTGTCGATTCCGGGTGAAGTTCTTGTGGTATTCTGTTTTTGTTTTTTTTTTATTTTTGGTGAGTTTCTTTTGAGGTCTTTTTGTGTTTTTTCCCTACCACCTTTTGGATTTGCCATTTTTGTTTTAGGATTTTTCTTTATTAAATACACCGTCTTAAGTACTGCTGTGTCTGCCTCATCTTCTGGGTTCTGCTGTCTATTCGTGGCTCAGTTGGTTAAGTGACTGTTTCTCACTCCGGAGACCCAGGTTCGAAACCCGGTCCTGACAGAAACACAGAGCCAAAAATGAACCCAGAGGCAGCCAGTTCCCAGGACCTTTTTGCCACGCTGTCCCACCACCAGGAGACTGTCCAACGCCACGAAGCCGCCCTGGTTCAGCAAGAGGCCTTAATGGCTCGACATTCTCATCTTCTGTCGGAGATGCTGACTTCCATTAAGCAAATATCTGATCGACTTACCCCGGCAACAGTTTCCGTCCCAGTACCTCAGGTTCACGTACCCATGGCAGTTAACCCCCTGGCTGAACCTCGTCTTCCACCTCCCCAACGGTTCTCAGGTGATCCAAGTGCTTGTAAAGGCTTTCTCACTCCAATGTTCTCTCTCCTTTGAGCTGCAACCTCGTCGTTTCCCACCGACCCGGTCTAAGATCGCATATATCATCACCCTGCTGTCGGAAAAGCCCTGGCCTGGGCTACTGCTGTGTGGGATGCCCATAGTTCCTGCTGTGCCAGCTACTCTGCCTTTGCTGAGGAATTCAAACGGCGTCAAGGCCCAAGCAGTGGTTCTGACTCAGCCAAACAGCTCCTGACTCTCCATCAAGGTTGGCGCAGCGTGACGGACTATGCCATCCAGTTCCGCACGGTGGCAGCAGCGAGTGGCTGGAACAGCCAGGCTCACGGTGTGCTTTCTGAAAGGCCTTTCCGACACTATCCAAGATGAACTGGCCACTCGGGAACCACGGACAATCTCGAGTCCCTGATCAAGTTGGCCTCACGCATTGACCAGCGTCTGAGAGAGAGAACTCAACCGTAGACCTCTAGCTCCTATCAGTCCCAGCTCCCAGTCCCCACCTTTATCATCGCTGGCTCCACCGGAACCCATGCAGATTGACGTATCCCCAGGCTGAGAGAGACCGGATGAGGGAGCGACGCTGTTCATATTGGGCGGCAAACCGGGCCATTTCCGTTCCACGTGGTCCCGGGCTCCAGGGAAACGCTCTGTCCCGTACAGACCGGGGAACTGTAACGGAAACATAACCTCCTCCCATCCGTCCAACTCCCGTCTGCTCATTCCAGTCACCCTCTCCTGGGACAACCACAAGCTTCACCTTCAAGCCTTGGTAGACTCTGGAGCCGCAGGTAACTTCATGGATGGTGTCTGGGCGAAGGAGAATGGCGTTCCCTCTGAACCTCTAAGTGACCCCATGAGGGTTACTACATTGGATGGAAGCCCTTTGGGATCTGGACTTGTCACTCATGTCACTACCTCCTTGAGACTTTCAGTTTCACAACACCAGGAATTGATGAACTTTCATTTGATCTCCTGTTCCGAGTTCCCTCTCGTCCTTGGATACCCCTGGCTTCACAGCCATAACCCTCACATCGACTGGTCTGTGGGCACTATCAAGCAGTGGGGTCCTACGTGCCAAGCTACTTGTATTTTCCAGAATTCCCCGAGTTCTACTCCCGAGTCTTTAGAATCCATCGACCTGACCCGAGTTCCCGAGTGTTACCATGACCTCAAACTGGTGTTTAGCAAACAGAGGGCCACCATGCTACCACCCCATAGATCTTACGATTGCCCCATCGACCTGTTTCCGGGCACTTGCCCCCCAGGGGTCGGATCTTTTCCCTATCTCCACCCGAACGAGCTGCTATGGATACCTACATCAAGGACTCTCTGGAAGCAGGCCTCATGCGTCCATCAACCTCCCGGCGGGAGCAGGGTTTTTCTTTGTGGCCAAGAAAGATGGTGGATTACGTCCTTGCATCGACTACCGGGGACTCAATGACATAACCGTCCGTAACCGTTACCCGCTACCCCTTATGGCCACAGCCTTCGAGCTGCTCCAGGAAGCAGTTGTTTTCACTAAGCTTGACCTGCGGAACGCATACCATCTTGTGCGGATCAGACCTGGTGACGAGTGGAAGACCGCTTTCAACACGCCTACTGGTCACTATGAATACTTGGTGATGCCCTTCGGCCTGACCAACGCCCCAGCGGTGTTCCAAGCGCTCATAAACGATGTGCTTAGGGATATGCTTAACATATTTGTGTTCGTTTACTTGGATGACATCCTCATCTTTTCGAGCTCCCCTCTCAAGAACACACTAAGCATGTCAGACAAGTACTCAAACGCCTCCTGACAGCCATCTGCAGTATGTTAAGCTGAAAATGTGAATTCCATTCATCCCGAGTACAATTCCTGGGATTTGTAGTGGAACCCGGTCGAGTCCAAATGGACCCTAGGAAGGTAGGGGCGGTAGCGGATTGGCCCACCCCAAATCCGTTAAGGATGTTCAGCGTTTCCTGGGCTTCACAAACTTTTACCGCAAGTTCATCAAGAACTTCAGTTTGGTGGCAGCTCCTCTCTCAGCTTTAACCAAAGGTGGCAATGCAAGGTTTTTGTGGGGAAGAGAAGCTGAGACGGCCTTCCAAGGACTCAAGCAGCGCGTCCTCTCTGCTCCCATCTCAAATGCTAGGCTACGGATGAACCATTTTTGTGGTGGTAGACGCATCCCAGAGGTTGGTGTTGGAGCTGTCCTGTCTCCCAGAGGGTGAAGACAAGAAGCTTCATCCGTGCGCTTTCTTCTCACACCGGCTTACCCCGACTGAGAGGAACTACGATGTGGGGGATCGTGAACTCCTAGCGGTTAAGATGGCATTGAAGGAATGGAGACACTGGCTCGAGGGGGCTTCTCACCCGTTTCAAGTGCTTACGGACCACAAAAATCTGGAGTATATCCAGCAGGCGAAGCGATTGAACTCTAGACAAGCTAGATGGTCTCTTTTCTTCAATCGATTCCAGTTTATCCTCACCTATCGGCCCGGGTCGAAGAATCTCAAACCGGATGCCCTGTCCCGAGTCTACGCTCCTGCCATTCGAGATGACACGGACATGCCTGTCCTTCCTGCTGCTAAGATTGTGGCTCCGATCTCGTGGCAAGTTGAGGATACCGTGAGACGTGCTCAAGCTAGCGAACCGGACCCTAAAGGAGGCCCTGCCAATCGGTTGTTTGTCCCCAAGGCAGTGAGGACTCAGGTCCTTCTGTGGGGGCACTCCTCTCGCCTCACCTGTCATCCGGGCGTAGGTCGCACCTTGGAGTTCATCCAGCGTAAGTTCTGGTGGCCTACCATAAGAGAAGACGTTGCCACTTTCGTCAATGCCTGTCCCGTGTGCTGCCAGGGCAAATCTTCTCACCTCCGCCCTCAAGGACTCCTTCACCCTTTACCTGTTCCCCACAGACCCTGGTCCCATATCTCATTGGACTTTATTACTGGACTTCCTCCATCCCATGGCAATACTACTATCCTAGTCATAATCGACAGGTTTTCAAAGGCGGCCAGGTTCGTCCCTCTGACTAAGTTACCTTCTGCCAAGGAAACGGCTGAGTTGGTAATTAATCATGTGTTCCGAGTCTTCGGCATTCCTCAAGATGTGGTTTCTGACAGAGGTCCCCAGTTCGCCTCAAGGTTTTGGAAGGCCTTCTGCCAACTCATGGGGGCTTCTGCCAGTCTATCTTCAGGGTACCATCCGGAGTCCAACGGCCAAACAGAGAGGATGAATCAAGAGCTGGAAACCACCCTCCGATGTATGACTCGTGACAACCCGTCCACATGGTCATCCTTTATTGTTTGGGCCGAATACGCGCACAACACCTTGCGCTCCTCCTCCACTGGTATGTCCCCGCACGAGTGTCAGTTTGGCTATGCTCCTCCATTGTTCCCGGACCAGGAGGCAGAAGTCAGAGTGCCTTCAGCCTTGAGGTTCGTCAGACGCTGTCGGCTTATGTGGAGGAAGACCCGTCTTAATCTGATGCGTTCCTCACAGAGGTATCAACAACAAGCCAACAGACGTCGCCGTCCCGGGCCTACCCTGCGCCCCGGCCAGAGAGTCTGGCTTTCCACAAGAGACTTACCTCTACGGGTGGAGTCTCGCAAGCTGTCCCAAAAATACATCGGTCCCTTCAAGGTTGCCAGGAGAGTTAACCCAGTTTCTTATCGCCTACACTTACCCAGATCCCTTAAGATTAATCCCACATTTCATGTGTCATTGTTAAAACCTGTTGTTTTTTCTCCCCTTGTCCCGGCAGACAGACCTCCCCCTCCGCCTCGTGTCATTGGAGGCCAGCCGGCTTATACCGTCCACCGGATACTGGATTCCCGCCGGGTGCAGCGGTCCTGGCAGTATCTGGTGGACTGGGAAGGCTACGGTCCTGAGGAGCGCTCCTGGGTTCCTGCCAAAGACATCCTGGACCCTGACCTCATTCGTCAGTTCAGGGTCCTCCACCCTGAGAGAGCTGGTAGGAACGTCAGGAGCCGTTCCTAGGGGGGGGATTCTGTCAGGATTTGGCCAGGGTTGTTCCGGGTTTTTGTCAGTAGATGTCCCCATTGTGCTTTTTGTCCCTGTGTTTTTCCCTTGATCCCCATTATTGTTTGCACCTGTGTCTCGTTTCCCCTGATTGTATTTAAACCCTTTGTTTCCCTCAGTTCTGTGCTCTGTGTTTGTATGTTGGCACCTGCCCTAGTGTTCTGTGTGCTCTTGTCGATTCCGGGTGAAGTTCTTGTGGTATTCTGTTTTTTTGTTTTTTGTTTATTTTTGGTGAGTTTCTTTTGAGGTCTTTTTGTGTTTTTTCCCTACCACCTTTTGGATTTGCCATTTTTGTTTTTTAGGATTTTTCTTTATTAAATACACCGTCTTAAGTACTGCTGTGTCTGCCTCATCTTCTGGGTTCTGCTGTCTATTCGTGGCTCAGTTGGTTAAGTGACTGTTTCTCACTCCGGAGACCCAGGTTCGAAACCGGGTCCTGA
>NW_027003665.1:0-5239 GCF_036934945.1 Oncorhynchus masou masou
TGTCAGGACCCGGTTTCGAACCTGGGTCTCCGGAGTGAGAAACAGTCACTTAACCAACTGAGCCACGAATAGACAGCAGAACCCAGAAGATGAGGCAGACACAGCAGTACTTAAGACGGTGTATTTAATAAAGAAAAAATCCTAAAATAAAAAATGGCAAATCCAAAAGGTGGAAGGAAAAAACACAAAAAGACCTAAAAAGAAACTCACCAAAACTAAACAAAAACAAAAAACAGAATACCACAAGAACGTTACCCGGAATCGACAAGAGCACACAGAACACTAGGGCAGGGTGCTAACATACAAACACAGAGCACAGAACTGAGGGAAACAAAGGGTTTAAATACAATCAGGGGAAACGAGACACAGGTGCAAACAATAATGGGGGTCAAGGGAAAAACACAGGGACAAAAAGCACAATGGGGACATCTACTGACAAACAACTGGAACAACCCTGGCCAAATCCTGACAGAATCCCCCTAGGAACGGCTCCTGACGTTCCTACCAGCTCTCTCAGGGTGGAGGACCCTGAACTGACGAATGAGGTCAGGGTCCAGGATGTCTTTGGCAGGAACCCAGGAGCGCTCCTCAGGACCGTAGCCTTCCCAGTCCACCAGATACTGCCAGGACCGCTGCACCCGGCGGGAATCCAGTATCCGGTGGACGGTATAAGCCGGCTGGCCTCCAATGACACGAGGCGGAGGGGAGGTCTGTCTGCCGGGACAAGGGGAGAAAAAACAACAGGTTTTAACAAAGACACATGAAATGTGGGATTAATCTTAAGGGATCTGGGTAAGTGTAGGCGATAAGAAACTGGGTTAACTCTCCTGGCAACCTTGAAGGGACCGATGTATTTTTGGGACAGCTTGCGAGACTCCACCCGTAGAGGTAAGTCTCTTGTGGAGAGCCAGACTCTCTGGCCGGGGCGCAGGGTAGGCCCGGGACGGCGACGTCTGTTGGCTTGTTGTTGATACCTCTGTGAGGAACGCATCAGATTAAGACGGGTCTTCCTCCACATAAGCCGACAGCGTCTGACGAATCTCAAGGCTGAAGGCACTCTGACTTCTGCCTCCTGGTCCGGGAACAATGGAGGAGCATAGCCAAACTGACACTCGTGCGGGGACATACCAGTGGAGGAGGAGCGCAAGGTGTTGTGCGCGTATTCGGCCCAAACAATAAAGGATGACCATGTGGACGGGTTGTCACGAGTCATACATCGGAGGGTGGTTTCCAGCTCTTGATTCATCCTCTCTGTTTGGCCGTTGGACTCCGGATGGTACCCTGAAGATAGACTGGCAGAAGCCCCCATGAGTTGGCAGAAGGCCTTCCAAAACCTTGAGGCGAACTGGGGACCTCTGTCAGAAACCACATCTTGAGGAATGCCGAAGACTCGGAACACATGATTAATTACCAACTCAGCCGTTTCCTTGGCAGAAGGTAACTTAGTCAGAGGGACGAACCTGGCCGCCTTTGAAAACCTGTCGATTATGACTAGGATAGTAGTATTGCCATGGGATGGAGGAAGTCCAGTAATAAAGTCCAATGAGATATGGGACCAGGGTCTGTGGGGAACAGGTAAAGGGTGAAGGAGTCCTTGAGGGCGGAGGTGAGAAGATTTGCCCTGGCAGCACACGGGGCAGGCATTGACGAAAGTGGCAACGTCTTCTCTTATGGTAGGCCACCAGAACTTACGCTGGATGAACTCCAAGGTGCGACCTACGCCCGGATGACAGGTGAGGCGAGAGGAGTGCCCCCACAGAAGGACCTGAGTCCTCACTGCCTTGGGGACAAACAACCGATTGGCAGGGCCTCCTTTAGGGTCCGGTTCGCTAGCTTGAGCACGTCTCACGGTATCCTCAACTTGCCACGAGATCGGAGCCACAATCTTAGCAGCAGGAAGGACAGGCATGTCCGTGTCATCTCGAATGGCAGGAGCGTAGACTCGGGACAGGGCATCCGGTTTGAGATTCTTCGACCCGGGTCGATAGGTGAGGATAAACTGGAATCGATTGAAGAAAAGAGACCATCTAGCTTGTCTAGAGTTCAATCGCTTCGCCTGCTGGATATACTCCAGATTTTTGTGGTCCGTAAGCACTTGAAACGGGTGAGAAGCCCCCTCGAGCCAGTGTCTCCATTCCTTCAATGCCATCTTAACCGCTAGGAGTTCACGATCCCCCACATCGTAGTTCCTCTCAGTCGGGGTAAGCCGGTGTGAGAAGAAAGCGCACGGATGAAGCTTCTTGTCTTCACCCCTCTGAGACAGGACAGCTCCAACACCAACCTCTGATGCGTCTACCTCCACCACAAATGGTTCATCCGTAGTCGGTAGTATCAGGATGGGAGCAGAGAGGATGCGCTGCTTGAGTCCTTGGAAGGCCGTCTCAGCTTCTCTTCCCCAAAAAAACCTTGCATTGCCACCTTTGGTTAAAGCTGAGAGAGGAGCTGCCACCAAACTGAAGTTCTTGATGAACTTGCGGTAAAAGTTTGTGAAGCCCAGGAAACGCTGAACATCCTTAACGGATTTGGGGGTGGGCCAATCCGCTACCGCCCCTACCTTCCTAGGGTCCATTTGGATTCGACCGGGTTCCACTACAAATCCCAGGAATTGTACTCGGGATGAATGGAATTCACATTTTTCCGGCTTAACGTACAGATGGCTGTCCAGGAGGCGTTTGAGTACTTGTCTGACATGCTTAGTGTGTTCTTGAAGGGAGCTCGAAAAGATGAGGATGTCATCCAAGTAAACGAACACAAATATGTTAAGCATATCCCTAAGCACATCGTTTATGAGCGCTTGGAACACCGCTGGGGCGTTGGTCAGGCCGAAGGGCATCACCAAGTATTCATAGTGACCAGTAGGCGTGTTGAAAGCGGTCTTCCACTCGTCACCAGGTCTGATCCGCACAAGATGGTATGCGTTCCGCAGGTCAAGCTTAGTGAAAACAACTGCTTCCTGGAGCAGCTCGAAGGCTGTGGCCATAAGGGGTAGCGGGTAACGGTTACGGACGGTTATGTCATTGAGTCCCCGGTAGTCGATGCAAGGACGTAACCCACCGTCTTTCTTGGCCACAAAGAAAAACCCTGCTCCCGCCGGGGAGGTGGATGGACGCATGAGGCCTGCTTCCAGAGAGTCCTTGATGTAGGTATCCATAGCAGCTCGTTCGGGTGGAGATAGGGAAAAGATCCGACCCCTGGGGGGCAAGTGCCCGGAAACAGGTCGATGGGGCAATCGTAAGATCTATGGGGTGGTAGCATGGTGGCCCTCTGTTTGCTAAACACCAGTTTGAGGTCATGGTAACACTCGGGAACTCGGGTCAGGTCGATGGATTCTAAAGACTCGGGAGTAGAACTCGGGGAATTCTGGAAAATACAAGTAGCTTGGCACGTAGGACCCCACTGCTTGATAGTGCCCACAGACCAGTCGATGTGAGGGTTATGGCTGTGAAGCCAGGGGTATCCAAGGACGAGAGGGAACTCGGAACAGGAGATCAAATGAAAGTTCATCAATTCCTGGTGTTGTGAAACTGAAAGTCTCAAGGAGGTAGTGACATGAGTGACAAGTCCAGATCCCAAAGGGCTTCCATCCAATGTAGTAACCCTCATGGGGTCACTTAGAGGTTCAGAGGGAACGCCATTCTCCTTCGCCCAGACACCATCCATGAAGTTACCTGCGGCTCCAGAGTCTACCAAGGCTTGAAGGTGAAGCTTGTGGTTGTCCCAGGAGAGGGTGACTGGAATGAGCAGACGGGAGTTGGACGGATGGGAGGAGGTTATGTTTCCCGTTACAGTTCCCCCGGTCTGTACGGGACAGAGCGTTTCCCTGGAGCCCGGGACACGTGGAACGGAAATGGCCCGGTTTGCCGCAATATAGACAGCGTCGCTCCCTCATCCGGCGGTCTCTCTCAGCCTGGGAGATGCGTCCAATCTGCATGGGTTCCGGTGGAGCCAGTGATGATAAAGGTGGGGACTCGGAGCTGGGACTGATAGGGGCTAGAGGTCTACGGTTGAGTTCTCTCTCTCTCAGACGCTGGTCAATGCGTGAGGCCAACTTGATCAGGGACTCGAGATTGTCCGGTGGTTCCCGAGTGGCCAGTTCATCTTGGATAGTGTCGGAAAGGCCTTTCAGAAAGCACACCGTGAGCGCCTCGTTGTTCCAGCCACTCGCTGCTGCCACCGTGCGGAACTGGATGGCATAGTCCGTCACGCTGCGCCAACCTTGATGGAGAGTCAGGAGCTGTTTGGCTGAGTCAGAACCACTGCTTGGGCCTTGAAACACTCGTTTGAATTCCTCAGCAAAGGCAGAGTAGCTGGCACAGCAGGAACTATGGGCATCCCACACAGCAGTAGCCCAGGCCAGGGCTTTTTCCGACAGCAGGGTGATGATATATGCGATCTTAGACCGGTCGGTGGGAAACGACGAGGGTTGCAGCTCAAAGGAGAGAGAACATTGAGTGAGAAACCCTTTACAAGCACTTGGATCACCTGAGAACCGTTGGGGAGGTGGAAGACGAGGTTCAGCCAGGGGGTTAACTGCCATGGGTACGTGAACTTGAGGTACTGGGACGGGAACTGTTGCCGGGGTAAGTCGATCAGATATTTGCTTAATGGAAGTCAGCATCTCCGACAGAAGATGAGAATGTCTAGCCATTAAGGCCTCTTGCTGAACCAGGGCGGCTTCAGTGGCGTTGGACAGTCTCCTGGTGGTGGGACAGCGTGGCAAAAGGTCCTGGGAACTGGCTGCCTCTGGGTTCATTTTTGGCTCTGTGTTTCTGTCAGGACCCGGTTTCGAACCTGGGTCTCCGGAGTGAGAAACAGTCACTTAACCAACTGAGCCACGAATAGACAGCAGAACCCAGAAGATGAGGCAGACACAGCAGTACTTAAGACGGTGTATTTAATAAAGAAATAATCCTAAAATAAAAAATGGCAAATCCAAAAGGTGGAAGGAAAAAACACAAAAAGACCTAAAAAGAAACTCACCAAAACTAAACAAAAACAAAAAACAGAATACCACAAGAACGTTACCCGGAATCGACAAGAGCACACAGAACACTAGGGCAGGGTGCTAACATACAAACACAGAGCACAGAACTGAGGGAAACAAAGGGTTTAAATACAATCAGGGGAAACGAGACACAGGTGCAAACAATAATGGGGGTCAAGGGAAAAACACAGGGACAAAAAGCACAATGGGGACATCTACTGACAAACAACTGGAACAACCCTGGCCAAATCCTGA
>NW_027003666.1:0-5239 GCF_036934945.1 Oncorhynchus masou masou
GTTGTAGAAAGAATAGTAGTAGTAGCAGTAGTATTAGAAGTAGTAGTAGTAGAAAGAATAGTAGTATTAGTAGTAGTAGTTGTAGAAAGAATAGTAGTAGTAGTAGTAACACTAGTAGCAGTAGTAGTAGCAGTAGTAGCAGTAGTACTAGTAATAGCAGTAGTAGCAGCGGCAGTAGTAGTAATAATAATAGTAGCAGCAGCAGTAGTAGTAATAATAGTAGTAGCTGCAGCAGTAGTAGTAATAATAGTAGTAGCAGCAGCAGTAGTAGTAATAATAGTAGTAGCTGCAGCAGCAGTACTAGTAATAGCAGTAGTAGCAGCAGCAGCAGCAGCAGTAATAATAGTAGCAGCAGCAGCAGTAGTACTAGTAATAATAGTAGTAGTAGCAGTAGTAGTAGTAATAATAGTAGTAGCAGCAGCAATAATAGCATTCGCAGCAGCAGCAGTACTAGTAATAATAGTATTGTAGCAGTAGTAGTAGCAATAATAGTAGTAGCAGCAGCAGTAGTACTAGTAATAGCAGTAGTAGCAGCAGCAGTACTAGTAATAGCAGTAGTAGCATCAGTAGTAGTAGTAGTAATAATAGTAGTAGCAGCAGCAGTACTAGTAATGGCAGTGGTAGCAGTGGTAATGCTAATGGTAGCAGCGGTGGTAGTAGTGGTAATAATGGTAGTGGCGGCAGCAGCGGTGCTAGTAATAATGGTGGTGGCAGCGGCGGCGGCGGTGCTGGTACTGGCGGTGGTGGCAGCGGCGGCGGTGCTGGTAATAATGGTGGTGGCAGCGGCGGCGGTGCTGGTAATAGTAATAGTAGCGGCGGTGGTAGTGGTAATGGTGGTGGCGGCAGCAGTAGTAATAATGGTGGTGGTGGCGGTGGTAGTGGTGGTGGTAATGGTAGCAGCGGCGGCGGTACTGGTAATGGTGGTAGTGGCGGCAGTGGTGCTGGTAATAGTGGTAGTAGTGGCAGCGGTAGTAGTAGTAGTAATGGTGGTAGCGGCAGCGGCGGTGCTAGTAATAATAATAGTAGCAGCAGTAGTACTAGTAATAGTAGGAGTAGTAGCAGTACTAGTAATAGTAGTAGTAGCAGCAGTAGTAGTAGTAATAGTAGTAGCAGCAGCAGTAGTAATAATAGTAGTAGCAGCAGCAGCAGTACTAGTAATAATAATTAGTAGCAGCAGTAGTACTAGTAATAGTAGTAGTAGCAGCAGCAGTACTAGTAATAGTAGTAGTCGCAGCAGTAGTACTAGTAATAGTAGTAGTAGTAGCAGCAGCAGTACTAGTAATAATAATAGTAGCAACAGTAGTAGTAGTAATAGTAGTAGTAGTAGCAGCAGCAGTACTAGTAATAGTAGTAGTAGCAGCAGTAGTACTAGTAATAGTAGGAGTAGTAGCAGCAGCAGTAGTAGTAGTAATAATAGTAGTAGCAGCAGCAGTACTAGTAATAATAATAGTAGCAGCAGTAGCAGTAGTAATAGTAGTAGCAGCATCAGCAGTACTAGTAATAATAATTGTAGCAGAAGTAGTACTAGTAATAGTAGTAGTAGCAGCAGTAGTACTAGTAATGGTGGTAGTGGTAGCGGCAGCGGTACTGGTGATAATAATGGTAGCGGCAGCAGCGGGACTAGTAATGGTGGTAGCGGCAGCGGCAGCAGTGCTAGTAATAGTAGTGGTAGTGGCAGCAGCGGCTCTGGTAATAGTAGTAGTAGCAGCGGTGGTACTGGTAATAGTAGTGGTAGTAGCACCAGCGGTGGTAGTAGTAGTAATGGTGGTAGCAGCAGCGGTGCTAGTAATGGTAGTAGTAGTAGCAACAGCGGTGGTAGTAGTAATAATGGTAGTAGCAGCAGCGGTAGTGGTAGTGATAATGGTGGTGGCGGCAGCAGGAACTGGTAATAGTAGTAGCGGAGCGGTGGTGGTGGTAATAATGGTAGTGGCGGCAGCGGCGGTAGTGGTAGTAATGGTGGCAGCGGCGGTACTAGTAATGGTGGTGGCAGCGGCAGTGGTAGTAGTAATGGTGGTAGCAGCGAGTACTGGTAATGGTGGTAGCGGCAACAGTGGTACTGGTAATAGCGGTGGTAGCAGCGGCGGTGGTAGTGGTAATAGCAGTGGCAGCAGCAGCGGTAGTAGTGGTAATAATGGTAGCAGCGGCAGCAGTGGTAGTAGTAATAATAGTGGTAGCAGCAGCGGTGGTGCTGGTAATGGCGGTGGTAGCAGCGGCGGTGGTAGTGGTAATGGTGGTAGCAGCGGCGGTGCTAGTAATAGTGGCGGCGGCGGTGGTAGTGGTAATAATAGTGGTGGCAGCGGCGGTGGTAGTGGTAATAATGGTGAGTGGCAGCGGCGGTGGTGGTGGTGGTAATGGCGGTGGTAGCAGCGGTGGTAGTAGTAATAATGGTAGTGGCAGCGGCTGGTAGTGGTGGTAATAGCGGTGGTGGCAGCGGCGGTGGTGGTGGTAATAGTGGTAGTGGCAGCGGTGGTGGTAGTAGTAATGGTAGTGGCAGCGGCGGTACTGGTAATGGTAGCAGCAGCGGCGGTTGTGGTGGTAATAATGGTAGTAGCGGCAGCAGTGGTAGTGGTAATAATGGTGGTAGCGGCGGTGGTAGTAGTGGTAATAATGGTGGTGGTAGCGGCGGTGGTGGTGGTAATGGTGGTGGTAGCGGCGGTGGTAGTGGTAATAATGGTAGCGGCGGCGGCGGTGAAGTGGTGGTAATAGTGGTAGCGGCAGCGGTGGTGCTAATAATGTTGGTGGCGGCGGCGGTGGTGCTAATGATATTGGTGGCGGCAGCAGTGGTACTGGTAATGGTGGTGGCAGCGGCGGTGTTACTAGTAATGGCAGTGGTAGCAGCAGCGGTGCTGGTAATAGCGGTGGTAGCAGCAGTGGTAGTGGGAGTAATAATAGTGGCAGCGGCAACGGTGGTGGTAGTAATAATGGTAGTGGCAGCAGCGGTACTGGTAATGGCGGTAGTAGCAGCAGCGGTACTGGTAATAGCAGTGGTAGCAGCGGCAGCAGTAGTAGTAATAATGGTAGTAGCGGCAGCGGTGCAGGTAATAATGGTAGGGAACGGCAGCGGTACTAGTAATAGCGGTGGTAGCAGCAGCAGCGGTAATGAGTAATAATGGTAGTAGCGGCAGCAGTGGTACTGGTAATGGCAGTGGTAGCGGCAGCGGTGGTAGTGGTAATAGCGGTAGTGGCAGCAGCGGTGGTAGTAATAATGGTGGTAGCAGCAGCGGTAGTAGTGGTAATAATGGTGGTGGCAGCGGCGGTAGTAGTGGTGGTAATGGCGGTATTAGCGGCAGCGGTGGTAGTAGTGGTAATGGTAGTAGCGGCAGCGGTGCTGGTAATAGTAGTAGCAGCAGCGGCAGTGGTAGTGGTAATAATAGTGGTAGCAGCAGCGGTAGTAGTGGTAATAATGGTAGTGGCAGCGGCGAGTGGTAGTAGTAGTAATGGCGGTGAGTGGCGGCGGCGGTGGTAGTGGTAATAATGGTGGTAGCGGCAGCGGTGGTAGTGGTAATAATGGTGGTGGCAGCAGCGGTGCTAGTAATGAGTGGCAGCAGCGGTGGTAGTGGTAATGTGGTAGTGGCAGCGGTAGTAGTGGTGGTAATAATGGTAGTAGTGGCAGCGGTGGTAGTGGTAATAATGGTGGCAGCGGCAGCGGTGGTAGTGGTGGTAATGGTGGTAGCGGCAGCGGTGGTACTAATAATATTGGTGGCAGCGGCGGTAGTACTGGTAATGGCGGTAGTGGCAGCGGCAGTGGTAGTGGTAATAGCAGTGGTAGCAGCGGTGGTAGTAGTGGTAATAATGGTAGCGGCAGCAACGGTAGTAGTAGTAATAATGGTAGTGGCAGCAGCAGTGCTAGTAATAGCAGTGGTAGCGGCAGCAGCGGTGCTGGTCATAATGGTAGTAGCAGCAGCAGTACTAGTAATAATAGTAGTAGCAGCAGCTAGTACTAGTAATAATAGTAGTAGCAGCAGCAGTACTAGTAATAATAGTAGTAGCAGGAGTAGTAGTAGTAGTAATAATAGTAGTAGCAGCAGCAGCAGTAGTAGTAGTAATAGTAGCAGCAGCAGTACTAGTAATAGTAGTAGCAGCAGCAGTAGTAGTAGTAATAGTAGTAGCAGCAGTACTAGTAATAGTAGTAGCAGCAGCAGTAGTAGTAGTAATAGCAGTAGTAGCAGCAGTAGTAGTAGTAGTAATAGTAGTAGCAGCAGCAGTAGTAGTAGTAGTAATAAGTAGTAGCAGCAGCAGTAGTAGTAGTAGTAATAATAGTAGTAGCAGCAGCAGTAGTAGTAGTAATAATAGTAGTAGCAGCAGCAGTAGTACTAGTAATAGTAGTAGCAGCAGTAGTAGTAGTAATAATAGTAGTAGCAGCAGCAGTAGTAGTAATAATAATAGCAGTAGTAGTAGTAGTAATATTAGTAGTAGTAGCAACAGTAGTAGTAGTAATAAATAGTAGTAGTAGCAGTAGTAGTAGTAGTAATAATAGTAGTAGCAGCAGTAGTAGTAGTAGTAATAGTAGTAGCAGCAGCGGTAGTACTAATAATATTGTAGCGGCAGCAGTAGTGCTAATATTAGTAGTAGTAATAATAGTAGTAGCAGCAGCAGTAGTAGTAGTAATAATAGTAGTAGCAGCAGCAGTACTAGTAATAGTAGCAGCAGCAGCAGTTGTAGTAGTAATAATAGTAGTAGCAGCAGCAGTAGTAGTAGTAATAATAGTAGTAGCAGCAGTAGTAGTAGTAGTAATAATAGTAGTAGTAGCAGCAGTAGTAGTAGTAATAATAGTAGTAGTAGCAGCAGTAGTAGTAGTAATAATAGTAGCAGCAGCAGCAGTAGAAGTAGTAGTAATAGTAGTAGCAGCAGCAGTAGTACTAATAATATTAGTAGCAGCAGCAGTAGTACTAGTAATAGCAGTAGTAGCAGCAGCAGTAGTACTAGTAATAGCAGTAGTAGCAGCAGCAGCAGTACTAGTAATAGCAGTAGTAGCAGCAGCAGTACTAGTAATAGTAGTAGCAGCAGCAGCAGTACTAGTAATAATAGTAGCAGCAGCATCAGTACTAGTAATAGCAGTAGTAGCAGCAGCAGTACTAGTAATAGCAGTAGTAGCAGCAGCAGCAGTACTAGTAATAATAGTAGCAGCAGCAGCAGTACTAGTAATAGCAGTAGTAGCAGCAGCAGTACTAGTAATAGCAGTAGTAGCAGCAGCAGCAGTACTAGTAATAGCAGTAGTAGCAGCAGCAGTACTAGTAAT
>NW_027003667.1:0-5239 GCF_036934945.1 Oncorhynchus masou masou
CTGTCAGGACCCGGTTACTAACCTGGGTCTCCGGAGTGAGAAACAGTCACTTAACCAACTGAGCCACGAATAGTCAGCAGAACCCAGAAGATGAGGCAGACACAGCAGTACTTAAGACGGTGTATTTAATAAAGTAAAAAGGAGAAGTCCTTCAATACAAAAAATGGCAAATCCAAAAGGTGGTAGGAATAGCACAAAAAAGCCTCAAGAGATACTCAAAAACAAAAACAGAATTCCACAAGAGCATCCACCGGAATCGACAAGAATACACAGAACACTAGGGCTGGGTGCTAACATACAAACACAGAGCACAGAACTGAGGGAAACTAAGGGTTTAAATACAATCAGGGAAAACGAGGCACAGGTGCAAATAATAATGGGGAACAAGGGAAAAACATAAGGTCAAAAAGCACAATGGGGGCATCTAGTGACCAAAACCCGGAACAACCCTGGCCAAATCCTGACAGAATCCCCCTAGGAACGGCTCCTGACGTTCCTACCAGCTCTCTCAGGGTGGAGGGCCCTGAAACTGACGAATGAGGTCAGGGTCCAGGATGCCTTTGGCAGGAACCCAGGAGCGCTCCTCGGGACCGTAGCCTTCCCAGTCCACCAGATACTGCCAGGACCGCTGCACCCGGCGGGAATCCAGTATCCGATGGACGGTATGGGCCGCTGGCCTCCAATGACACGAGGCGGAGGGGAGGTCTGTCTGCCAGACAAGGGGAGAAAAAAACAACAGGTTTTAACAATGAAATGTGAAATGTGGGATTAATCTTAAGGGATCTGGGTAAGTGTAGGCGATAAGAAACTGGGTTAACCTCCTGGCAACCTTGAAGGGACCGATGTATTTTTGGGACAGCTTGCGAGACTCCACCCATAGAGGTAAGTCTCTTGTGGAGAGCCAGACTCTCTGGCCGGGGCGCAGGGTAGGCCCGGACGGCGACGTCTGTTGGCTTGTTGTTGGTACCTCTGTGAGGAACGCATAAGATTAAGACGGGTCTTCCTCCACATAAGCCGACAGCGTCTGACGAACTTCAAGGCTGAAGGCACTCTGACTTCTGCCTCCTGGTCCGGGAACAATGGAGGAGCATAGCCAAACTGACACTCGTGCAGGGGACATACCAGTGGAGGAGGAGCGCAAGGTGTTGTGCGCGTATTCGGCCCAAACAATAAAGGATGACCATGTGGACGGGTTGTCACGAGTCATACATCGGAGGGTGGTTTCCAGCTCTTGATTCATCCTCTCTGTTTGGCCGTTGGACTCCGGATGGTACCCTGAAGATAGACTGGCAGAAGCCCCCATGAGTTGGCAGAAGGCCTTCCAAAACCTTGAGGCGAACTGGGGACCTCTGTCAGAAACCATATCTTGAGGAATGCCGAAGACTCGGAACACATGATTAATTACCAACTCAGCCGTTTCCTTGGCAGAAGGTAACTTAGTCAGAGGGACGAACCTGGCCGCCTTTGAAAACCTGTCGATTATGACTAGGATAGTAGTATTGCCATGGGATGGAGGAAGTCCAGTAATAAAGTCCAATGAGATATGGGACCAGGGTCTGTGGGGAACAGGTAAAGGGTGAAGGAGTCCTTGAGGGCGGAGGTGAGAAGATTTGCCCTGGCAGCACACGGGACAGGCATTGACGAAAGTGGCAACGTCTTCTCTTATGGTAGGCCACCAGAACTTACGCTGGATGAACTCCAAGGTGCGACCTACGCCCGGATGACAGGTGAGGCGAGAGGAGTGCCCCCACAGAAGGACCTGAGTCCTCACTGCCTTGGGGACAAACAACCGATTGGCAGGACCTCCTTTCGGGTCCGGTTCGCTAGCTTGAGCACGTCTCACGGTATCCTCAACTTGCCACGAGATCGGAGCCACAATCTTAGCAGCAGGAAGGACAGGCATGTCCGTGTCATCTCGAATGGCAGGAGCGTAGACTCGGGACAGGGCATCCGGTTTGAGATTCTTCGACCCGGGCCGATAGGTGAGGATAAACTGGAATCGATTGAAGAAAAGAGACCATCTAGCTTGTCTAGAGTTCAACCGCTTCGCCTGCTGGATATACTCCAGATTTTTGTGGTCCGTAAGCACTTGAAACGGGTGAGAAGCCCCTCGAGCCAGTGTCTCCATTCCTTCAATGCCATCTTAACCGCTAGGAGTTCACGATCCCCCACATCGTAGTTCCTCTCAGTCGGGGTAAGCCGGTGTGAGAAGAAAGCGCACGGATGAAGCTTCTTGTCTTCACCCTCTGAGACAGGACAGCTCCAACACCAACCTCTGATGCGTCTACCTCCACCACAAATGGTTCATCCGTAGTCGGTAGTATCAGGATGGGAGCAGAGAGAACGCGCTGCTTGAGTCCTTGGAAGGCCGTCTCAGCTTCTCTTCCCCACAAAAACCTTGCATTGCCACCCTTGGTTAAAGCTGAGAGAGGGGCTGCCACCAAGCTGAAGTTCTTGATGAACTTGCGGTAGAAGTTTGTGAAGCCCAGGAAACGCTGAACTTCCTTAACGGATTTGGGGGTGGGCCAATCCGCTACCGCCCCTACCTTCCTGGGGTCCATTTGGACTCGACCGGGTTCCACTACAAATCCCAGGAATTGTACTCGGGATGAATGGAATTCACATTTTTCCGGCTTAACGTACAGATGGCTGTCCAGGAGGCGTTTGAGTACTTGTCTGACATGCTTAGTGTGTTCTTGAAGGGAGCTCGAAAAGATGAGGATGTCATCCAAGTAAACGAACACAAATATGTTAAGCATATCCCTAAGCACATCGTTTATGAGCGCTTGGAACACCGCTGGGGCGTTGGTCAGGCCGAAGGGCATCACCAAGTATTCATAGTGACCAGTAGGCGTGTTGAAAGCGGTCTTCCACTCGTCACCAGGTCTGATCCGCACAAGATGGTATGCGTTCCGCAGGTCAAGCTTAGTGAAAACAACTGCTTCCTGGAGCAGCTCGAAGGCTGTGGCCATAAGGGGTAGCGGGTAACGGTTACGGACGGTTATGGCATTGAGTCCCCGGTAGTCGATGCAAGGACGTAATCCACCGTCTTTCTTGGCCACAAAGAAAAACCCTGCTCCCGCCGGGGAGGTGGATGGACGCATGAGGCCTGCTTCCAGAGCGTCCTTGATGTAGGTATCCATAGCAGCTCGTTCGGGTGGAGATAGGGAAAAGATCCGACCCCCTGGGGGGCAAGTGCCCGGAAACAGGTCGATGGGGCAATCGTAAGGTCTATGGGGTGGTAGCATGGTGGCCTCTGTTTGCTAAACACCAGTTTGAGGTCATGGTAACACTCGGGAACTCGGGTCAGGTCGATGGATTCTAAAGACTCGGGAGTAGAACTCGGGGAATTCTGGAAAATACAAGTAGCTTGGCACGTAGGACCCCACTGCTTGATAGTGCCCACAGACCAGTCGATGTGAGGGTTATGGCTGTGAAGCCAGGGGTATCCAAGGACGAGAGGGAACTCGGAACAGGAGATCAAATGAAAGTTCATCAATTCCTGGTGTTGTGAAACTGAAAGTCGCAAGGAGGTAGTGACATGAGTGACAAGTCCAGATCCCAAAGGGCTTGATCCAATGTAGTGACCCTCATGGGTTCACTTAGAGGTTCAGAGGGAACGCCATTCTCCTTTCGCCCAGACACCATCCATGAAGTGGCCTGCGGCTCCAGAGTCTACCAAGGCTTGGAAGGTGAAGCTTGTGGTTGTCCCAGGAGAGGGTGACTGGAATGAGCAGACGGGAGTTGGACGGATGGGAGGAGGTTATGTTTCCTGCTACAGTTCCCCCGGTCTGTACGGGACAGAGCGTTTCCCTGAGCCCGGGACACGTGGAACGGAAATGGCCCGGGTTTGCTGGAATATAGACAGCGCGCTCCCTCATCCGGCGGTCTCTCTCAGCCTGGGAGATGCGTCCAATCTGCATGGGTTCCGATGGAGCCAGCGAGGATAAAGGTGGGGACTGGAGCTGGGACTGATAGGGCTAGAGGTCTACGGTTGAGTCTCTCTCTCAGACGCTGGTCACTGCGTGAGGCCAACTTGATCAGACCGAGATTGTCCGGTGGTTCCCGAGTGGCCAGTTCATCTTGGATAGTGTCGGAAAGGCCTTTCAGAGCACACCGTGAGCGCCTCGTTGTTCCAGCCACTTGCTGCTGCCACCGTGCGGAACTGGATGGCATAGTCCGTCACGCTGCGCCAACCTTTGGTGGAGAGTCAGGAGCTGCTTCATTGAGCGCCAGAACCACTGCTTGTATTTTGAAACACTCGTTTGAATTCCTCAGCAAAGGCAGAGTAGCTGGCACAGCAGGAACTATGGGCATCCCACACAGCAGTAGCCCAGGCCAGGGCTTTTTTCCGACAGCAGGGTGATGATATAAGCGATCTTAGGACCGGTCGGTGGGAAACGACGAGGGTTGTAGCTCAAAGGAGAGAGAACATTGGGTGAGAAACCTCATGTTCTGATCACCTGAGAACCGTTGGGGGAGGTGGAAGACGAGGTTCAGCCAGGGGGTTAACTGCCATGGGCACGTGAATCTGAGGTACTGGGACGGGAACTGCTAAGCCGGGGAAAGACGATCAGTTATTTGCTTAATGGAAGTCAGCGATCTCCGACAGAAGATGAGAATGTCTAGCCATTAAGGCCTCTTGCTGAACCAGGGCGGCCTGCGGTGCGTTGGACAGTCTCCTGGTGGTGGGACAGCATGGCAAAAAGGTCCTGGGAACTGGCTGCCTCTGGGTTCATTTTTGGCTCTGTGTTTCTGTCAGGACCCGGTTACGAACCTGGGTCTCCGGGAGTGAGAAACAGTCACTTAACCAACTGAGCCACGAACAGTCAGCAGAACCCAGAAGATGAGGCAGACACAGCAGTACTTAAGACGGTGTATTTAATAAAGTAAAAAAGGAGAAGTCCTTCAATACAAAAAAATGGCAAATCCAAAAGGTGCAGTAGGAATAGCACAAAAAAGCCTCAAGAGATACTCAAAAACAAAAAACAGAATTCCAACAAGAGCATCCAACCGGAATCGACAAGAATACACAGAACACTAGGGCTGGGTGCTAACATACAAACACAGAGCACAGAACTGAGGGAAACTAAGGGTTTAAAATACAATCAGGGGGAAAACGAGGCACAGGTGCAAATAATAATGGGGAACAAGGGGAAAAAACATGAGGTCAAAAAGCACAATGGGGGGCATCTAGTGACCAAAACCCTGAAAACAACCCCTGGCCAAATCCTGACAC
>NW_027003668.1:0-5239 GCF_036934945.1 Oncorhynchus masou masou
AAGTAAACCCCCAATTGATTTCCAATATTCCACCTGATAAAACCTCCCCCTATCCCAAGTTGTGTTGTCATCCCAGTGACTGGCAGACCACCCTTGTCCCCCTGGATCCTAGGGCCTTTGAGAGATTGGGTGTTATGAACTTGAGTGAAGACCCAAAAGCGGTTTTAACAGAAAACAGAGTTCTTTAATGAAAAAACAGGAATGGCATAAATCCTCTTCCAACGTTGTCAGCGGGAACAAAAAGCAACTAGTATAGTGCAGGATGCACCTGCCAGGCAGACTCGACAGGACAGGACAAGGTGGAAGCAAACGAGACGACAGCTTGCTTCTGGCATCAAAAACACAAACAAGAATCAGACACTGAAAGTAGCAGGAACAGAGAAAGAAATAGAGACCTAATCAGAGGGGGAAGAGAGAACAGGTGTGAAAGAGTGAATGAGCTAGTTAGAGGAGATGTAGAACAGCTGAAGAATGAGAGACAGAGAAGGTAACCTTAAAAGACCAGCAGAGAGAGAGTGAAGAGAAAGGACAGGAACAGACATAACAAGACATGACAGTACCCCCCCCACTTCACCGAGCGCTCCTGGCGCACTCGAGAGGAAACCTGGCGGCAACGGAGGAAATCATCGATCAGCGAACGGTCCAGCACGCCCCGAGAGGGAACCCAACCCTCTCCTCAGGACCGTACCCCTCCCAATCCACTAGGTACTGATGACCACGGCCCCGAGGGCGCATGTCCAAAATCTTACGTAACCCTGTAGATGGGTGCGCCTCGACAAGGATGGGGGGAGGGACGAGCGGGGCGCAAGAACGGGCTTAACACAGGAGACATGGAAGACCGGGGTGAACGCGACGAAGATAGCGCTGGGAGTAAATAAGTCGCACTGCGACAGGATTAATGACCTGGGAAATACGGAACGGACCAATGAACCGCGGGGCCAACTTGCGCAGAAGCTGTCTTAAGGGGAAGGTTCTGGAGTGGAGAGCCATACTCTCTGACCGCAACAATATCTAGACTCTTGGTCCTACGCTATTAGCGGCCCTCACAGTCTGCGCCCTATTACGGCAAAGTGCCGACCTGACCCCTTCCAGGTGCGCTCGCAACGCCAGACAAAAGCCTGAGCGGAGGGGACGCAGGACTCGCGAGCTGAGATGAGAACAGCGGAGGGCTGGTACCCGAGGCTACACTGAAAAGGGGATGGGGACCGGTGCAGACGAGGAAGCGCAGTTGTGGGCGTACTCTGCCCAGGGGAGCTGTTCTGACCAAGACGCAGGGTTACGAAAAGAAAGACTGCGTAAATGCGACCAACAGTCTGATTGGCCCGTTCGGGCTTGACCGTTAGACTGGGATGAAAGCCGGACGAGAGACTGACGGAAGCCCCAATCAAACGGCAAAACTCCCTCCAAAATTGAGACGTGAACTGCGGGCCTCTGTCGGAAACGACGTCAGACGGAAGGCCATGAATTCGGAAAACATTCTCGATAATGATCTGAGCCGTCTCCTTAGCAGAAGGAGCTTATCGAGAGGAATGAAATGAGCCGCTTTAGAGAATCTATCGACAACCGTAAGAATAACTGTCTTCCGCTGATGAAGGCAGTCCGGTGATAAAATCTAAAGCGATGTGAGACCACGGTCGAGAGGGAATGGGAAGCGGTCTGAGACGGCCGGCAGGAGGAGAGTTCCTAGATTTAGTCTGCGCGCAGACCGAACAAGCGGCGACAATCGACGCGTCATGTTCCCGAGTGGGCCACCAGAAACGCTGGCGACATGGAAGCGAGCGTACTCCCCGAACGCCGGGTGGCCGGCTAACTTGGCAGAGTGGGCCCACTGAAGAACGGCCGGACGCAGTAGGAACGGGAACGAACAGAAGGTTCCTAGGACAAGCTCGCGGCGCACGGAGTGTGAGCGAAAGGGGCTTGCTTTACCTGCCTCTCAATTCCCCAGACAGTCAACCCGACAACACGCCCGTCAGGGAGAATCCCCTCGGGGTCGGTGGAGACCTCAGAAGAACTGAAGAGACGAGATAAAGCATCAGGCTTGGTGTTTTTTGAGCCCGGACGATAAGAAATAACAAACTCGAAACGAGCGAAAAACAGAGCCCAACGAGCCTGACGCGCATTAAGTCGTTTGGCTGAACGGATGTACTCAAGGTCCTATGGTCAGTCCAAACGACAAAAGGAACGGTCGCCCTCCAACCACTGTCGCCATTCGCCTAGGGCTAAGCGGATGGCGAGCAGTTCGCGATTACCAACATCATAGTTACGTTCTGACGGCGATAAGCGATGAGAGAAAAACGCGCAAGGATGGACCTTGCCGTCAGAGAGAGCGCTGAGAAAGAATGGCTCCCACGCCCACCTCTGACGCGTCAACCTCAACAACAAACTGGCTAGAGATGTCAGGTGTAACAAGAATAGGAGCGGATGTAAAACGATTCTTAAGAAGATCAAAAGCTCCCTGGGCGGAAACGGACCACTTAAAGCACGCTTAACAGAAGTAAGGGCTGTGAGGGGAGCTGCCACCTGACCGAAATTACGGATGAAACGACGATAGAAATTAGCGAAGCCCAGAAAGCGCTGCAGCTCGACGCGTGACTTAGGAACGGGCCAATCAATGACAGCCTGGACCTTAGCGGGATCCATCTTAATGCCTCAGCGGAAATAACGGAACCGAGAAAAGGGACAGAGGCGGCATGAAAAATGCACTTCTCAGCCTTCACATAAAGACAGTTCTCCAAAAGGCGCTGGAGGACGGGCGCCGCACGTGCTGAACATGAATCGAGAGAGACGGAGAAAAAAATCAGGATATCATCCATGTAAACGAAAACAAAAATGTTCAGCATGTCTCAGGACGTCGTTAACTAGTGCCTGAAAGACAGCTGGAGCGTTAACGAGGCCGAAAGAAGAACCCGGTATTCAAAGTGCCCTAACGGAGTGTTAAACGCCATCTTCCACTCGTCCCCCTCCCTGATGCGCACGAGATGGTAGGCGTTACGAAGGTCCAATTTGCAGAAAAACCTGGCTCCCTGCAGGATCTCGAAGGCTGAAGACATAAGAGGAAGCGGATAACGATTCTTAACTGTTATGTCATTCAGCCCTCGATAATCCACGCATGGGCGCAGGGACCCGTCCTTCTTCTGAACAAAAAACCCGTCCGGCGGGAGAGGAGGAGGAGACAATGGTACCGGCGTTGAGCGAAACCGACAAATAATCCTCGAGAGCCTTACGTTCGGGAGCCGACAGAGAGTATAATCTACTCCCCGGGGGAGTAGTTCCCGGAAGGAGATCAATACTACAGTCATACGACCGGTGTGGAGGAGAGAAGTGGCCTTGGAACGACTGAACACCGTGCGCAGATCGTGATACTCCTCCGGCACCCCTGTCAAATCGCCAGGCTCCTCCTGTGAAGTAGAGACAGAGGAAACAGGAGGGATAGCAGACATTAAACAGGTTACATGACAAGAAACATTCCAGGATAGGATAGTATTACTAGACCAATTAATAGAAGGGTTATGGCGCACTAGCCAGGGATGACCCAAAACAACAGGTGTAAAAGGTGAACGTAAAAAATTAAAAAAGAAATGGTTTCAAGCTATGATTACCAGAGACAGTGAGGGGTTAAAGGCAGCGTCTCACGCTGAATCTTGGGGAGAGAACTACCATCTAAAGCGAACAAGGCCGTGGGCTCCCCTAACTGTCTGAGAGGAATGTCATGTTCCCGAGCCCAGGTCTCGTCCCATAAAACAGCCCTCCGCCCAGAGTCTATCAAGGCACTGCAGGAAGCAGATGAACCGGGCCAGCGGAGATGGACCGGAAAAGTAGTGCGTGATCCAGAAGGAGAGGCCTGAGTAGTTGCGCTCACCAGTAGCCCTCTTACTGATGAGCTCTGGCTTTTACTGGACATGAGGTGACAAAATGACCAGCGGAGCCGCAGTAGAGACAGAGGCGATTGGTGATTCTGCTCCTTCTCCTTGGCCGAGATGCGGATACCCCCAGCTGCATAGGCTCAGCATCCGAGCCGGCGGAGGAGGGTGGCAGATGATGCGCAGGTGGCAGTGATGTGGAGAGGGGAGCAACGGAGAACGCGAGCTCCTTTCCACGAGCTCGGCGACGAAGATCAAACCGTCGCTTCATGCGAATAGCGAGAGCTATTAAGGAGTCCAGACTGGAAGGAACCTCCGGGAGAGGATCTCACCCTTAACCTCGACGAGGAGACCCTCCAGAAAACGAGCGAGGCAAAGCCGGCTCGTTCCAGTCACTTGAGGCAGCGAGAGTGCGAACTCCAACAGAATAATCCGTTATGGATCGATTCCCCTGACATAGGGAAGACAGGGCCCTGAAGCCTCCTCCCAAAAACAGAACGGTCAAAAACCCGTATCATCTCCTCCTTAAAGTCTTGATACTGGTTAATAAACCCAGCCCGCCTCCCAGACTGCCGGCCCCACTCACGCGCCCCGTCCGGTAAAGGGAGAAATGACGTAGGGGCGATGCGTGGCTGCGCTCCTGGAGTAAGTGTTGGGCTGGAGAGAACACCACATCACACTGAGTGAGGAATGAGCGGCACTCTGCGGGCTCCCCAGAGTAACACGGCGGGTTGTTGATCCTGGGCCCCGAGACTCGGAAACCCTGGAAGTGGGCGGTGGATCGAGGTGGAGTTGGTGAACCTGTCTTGTGAGGTCGGAGACTTGGACGGCCAGGGTCTCAACGGCATGCGAGTAGCAGACAATTCCTCTCGTGTCTGCCTAGCATCGTCCCTGGATCTCGACGGCGGAGTGAAAAGGGTCCGGAGCCGCTGTCCATTCTTGGTCTGATTCTTCTGTTATGAACTTGAGTGAAGACCAAAAAAAGCGGTTTTAACAGAAAACAGAGTTCTTTAATGAAAAAACAGGAATGGCATAAATCCCTTCCAACGTTTCACGGAACAAAAGAACGTTAGTATAGTGCAGGGATGCACTCTGCCAGGCAGACTCGACAGGACAGGACAAGGTGGAAGCAAACGAGACGACAGCTTGCTTCTGCATCAAAAAACACAAACAAGAATCAGACACTGAAAGTAGCAGGAACAGAGAAAGAAATAGAGACCTAATAGAGGGGGAAGAAAGAACAGGTGTGAAAGAGGAATGAGCTAGTTAGAGGAGATGTAGAACAGCTGAAGAATGAGATACAGAGAAGGTAACCTAAAAAGACCAGCAGAGAGAGAGAGTGAAGAGAAAGGACAGGAACAGACATAACAAGACATGAC
>NW_027003669.1:0-107500 GCF_036934945.1 Oncorhynchus masou masou
AGAGACAGACAGACAAGCAGACAGAGTGATACTTAGAATACAGAGAGACAGACAAGCAGACAGTGATACTTAGAATACAGAGAGACAGACAACAGACAGTGATACTTAGAATACAGAGAGACAGACAAGCAGACAGAGTGATACTTAGAATACAGCTTAAGAGGAGCAGACAGAGTGATACTTAGACAGACAGACAGACGAGCAGACAGAGTGATACTTAGGAATACAGAGAGACAGACGAGCAGACAGAGTGATACTTAGGAATACAGAGAGACAGACGAGCAGACAGAGTGATACTTAGGAATACAGAGACAGACAGAGTGATACTTAGGAATACAGAGACAGACAGACAAGCAGAGTGATACTTAGAAATACAGAGACAGACAGACGAGCAGACAGAGTGATACTTAGGAATACAGAGAGGCAGACAGAGTGATACTTAGGAATACAGAGACAGACAAATACTCATCAGTCACTTCTACTATTACCAGAAGAATGAGTGGCAGAGAAGAATATTATCACAGACTATAGCATTAAGGTGAAGGCTGTAGTTACTCAGCACTCACCTCATGACACTATTCAGTGACTGTGTTCCTTTATACCTCAGTTATAACAGTAACTGGCCCTCTGTTTAACTGTATCTTGGTCCGTCATCAGGTGCGAACTCGACCGGAGGCTGAATTCAGTCAGGCCTAAGAATCATTCACAATCTCAGTCATATATGCTCTAGCTTATCAGTCATCAGATTAAGTGAAATGTACTGGTGTACATTGCTTTTGCACGCACACACACACACACACACACACACACACACACACACACACACACACACACACACACACAACAAAGCTTATCTGTTATCAACAGATCGCTGTATCAAGACCAAAAAAAGCGATACCGATTAATCTGCCATATTTTTAAAATGTATTTGTAATAATGACAATTACAACAATACTGAATGAACACTTATTTAACTTAATATAATACATCAATAAAAATCAATTGAGCCTCAAATAAATAATGAAACATGTTCAATTTGGTTTAAATAATGCAAAAACAAAGTGTTGGAGAAGTTCACGTGCAACATGTGCCATGTAAAAAAGCTAATGTTTGAGTTCCTTGCTCAGAACATGAGAACATATGAAAGTTGGTGGTTCCTTTTAACATGAGACTTCAATATTCCAAGATAAGAGGTTTTAGTTGAAGTTAATATAGTATTTATAGGACTATTTCTCTCTATACCATTTGTATTTCATATACCTTTGACTATTGGATGTTCTTATAGGCACTATAGTATTGCCAGTGTAACAATATAGCTTCCGTCCTCTCCTCGCCCCTACCTGGGCTCGAACCAGGAACACATCGACAACAGCCACCCTCGAAGCAGCGTTACCCATCGCTCCACAAAAGCCGCAGCCCTTGTCGAGCAAGGGGAATAGCTACTCCAAGTCTCAGAGCGAGAGACGTTTGAAACAGTATTAGCGCACACCCAGCTAACTAGCTAGCCATTTCACATCGGTTACACCAGCCATTAGGCTGATAGGCTTGAAGTCATAAACAGCACTGTGCTTGCAAAGAGCTGCTGGCAAAACGCACAAAAGTGCTGTTTGAATGAATGCTTACGAGCCTGCTGCCTACCATCGCTCAGTCAGACTGCTCTATCAAATCATAGACTTAATTATAACATAGTAACACACAGAAATACGAGCCTTTGGTCATTAATGTGGTCGAATCCGGAAACTATCATTTCGAAAACAAAACGTTTATTCTTTCAGTGAAATACGGAACCGTTCAGTATTTTATCAAACATTTGGCATCCCTAAGTCTAAATATTCTTGTTACATTGCACAACCTTAAATGTTATGTCATAATTCCGTAAAATTATGGCAAATTAGTTCAATGAGCCAGGCTGCCTCTGGCAGGTTTACCCCTGACTCTGCGTGCAATGAACGCAAGAGAAAATGACACAATTTCACCTGGTTAATATTGCCTGCTAACCTGGATTTCTTTTAGCTAAATATGCAGGTTTAAAAAATATATACTTCTGTGTATTGATTTTAAGAAAGGCGTTGATGTTTATGGTTAGGTTCAGTCGTCCAACGATTGTGCTTTTTTCGCAAATGCGCTTTTGTTAAATAATCCCCCAGCGTTGCATCGATTATATGCAACGCAGGACACGCTAGATAAACTATTAACTTCATCAACCATGTGTAGTTATAACTAGTGATTATGATTGATTGATTGTTTTTTATAAGATAAGTTTAATGCTGGCTAGCAACTTACCTTGGCTTCTACTGCATTCGCGTAACAGGCAGGCTCCTCGTGGAGTGCAATGCAACGTTGGACTAGTTATCTAGTTAACTGTAAGGTTGCAAGATTGGTTCCCCCAAGCTGACAAGGTGAAAATCTGTGTTTGTCCGTTCAGTGTGTTGACTCACTTCACTAAAACAGTAAGGCTTTAAAGGTTTGATTTCTTCTCATGATCCGTTGTTTCTTGACACACATGTTGTGTGAAAAGCAACCTTGAAATGTACTCAAATGCTGTATAAGAAAGACTCCTCAGAAATGTGGCCGTAACTTAAGGTCTTTAATGCTCTTTCTGATACTCTTTCATCAAATGTCTCAGTGAAGTTGAGTTGTAGTGTTTTCATGTCGACTGCAGGGCCCTTGGGCCTAGTCCAAAAGTGGTGCACTGTAGGGGCAAAGTGTGCCATTTGAGACTCGATCTTAGTGTCAAGGGACGCAGAGGAAATTGATTCATTTATCTTTTTGGCAGTGACTATGCATTTCACAATTTCTGTTGTTGTTGCATCAGGTCCTTGAACAGGGAGGAAATAAGCATTGTCATTGTTCAGGAGGAACAGGGGAGGAAATAAGCATTCTCCCTGTTCAGGAGGAAATAAGCATGCTCATTGTTCAGGAGGAAATAAGCATTCTCATTGTTCAGGAGGAAATAAGCATTCTCATTGTTCAGGAGGAAATAAGCATTCTCATTGTTCAGGAGGAAATAAGCATTCTCATTGTTCAGGAGGAAATAAGCATTCTCATTGTTCAGGGAGGAAATAAGCATTCTCGTTGTTCAGGAGGAAATAAGCATTCTCATTGTTCAGGAGGAAATAAGCATTCTCGTTGTTCAGGAGGAACAGGGGAGGAAATAAGCATTCTCATTGTTCAGGAGGAAATAAGCATTCTCATCATTCATTAGGAACATGGGAGGAAATAAGCATTCATTGTTCAGGAGGAACAGGGAGGAAATAAGCATTCTCATTGTTCAGGAGGAACAGGGAGGAAATAAGCATTCTCATTGTTCAGGAGGAACAGGGAGGAAATAAGCATTCTCATTGTTCAGGAGGAACAGGGGAGGAAATAAGCATTCTCCCTGTTCAGGAGGAACAGGGGGGGGATAAGCATTCTCATTGTTCAGGAGGAACAGGGGAGGAAATAAGCATTCTCATTGTTCAGGAGGAACAGGAGGAAATAAGCATTCTCATTGTTCAGGAGGAACAGGGGAGGAAATAAGCCTTCTCATCATTCATTAGGAACATGGGAGGAAATAAGCATTCTCATTGTTCAGGAGGAACAGGGAGGAAATAAGCATTCTCATTGTTCAGGAGGAACAGGGGAGATAAGCATTCTCATTGTTCATTAGGAACATGGGAGGAAATGAGCATTCTAATTGTTCAGGAGGAACAGGGAGGAAATAAGCATTCTCATTGTTCAGGAGGAACAGGGAGGAAATAAGCATTCTCATTGTTCATTAGGAACATGGGAGGAAATGAGCATTCTAATTGTTCAGGAGGAACAGGGAGGAAATAAGCATTCTCATTGTTCAGGAGGAACAGGGAGGAAATAAGCATTCTCATTGTTCAGGAGGAACAGGGGAGGAAATAAGCCTTCTCATCATTCATTAGGAACATGGGAGGAAATAAGCATTCTCATTGTTCAGGAGGAACAGGGGAGGAAATTAGCATTCTTATTTAATTAGGAAACAGGGGAGGAAATAAGCATTCTCATTGTTCATTAGGAACAGGAGGAAATGAGCATTCTCATTGTTCAGGAGGAAATAAGACATTCTCATCATTCATTAGGAACATGGGAGGAAATAAGCATTCTCAGGCTGTTCAGGAGGAAATGAGCATTCTCATCATTCATTAGGAACATGGGATGAATAAGCACCTCATCTGTTCATTAGGAACCAGGGAGGAAATGAGCATTCTCATTGTTCATTAGGAAATAGACAAATAAGCATTCTCATTGTTATAGGAACAGGAGAATGCCCATTCTCATTGTTCAGGAGGAAATAAGCATTCTCATCATTCATTAGGAACATACAAATAAACTATGTTCATTAGGAACAGGAGAAATGAGCATTCTCATTGTTCAGGAGGAACAGGAGGAAATAAGCATTCTTGTAATTGTTTGGGAAAGAGGAGGACCAAAATGCAGCGTAGTTGTGATTCATTTTATTTAATAAGGCGATTAAACTAATTACGAAAACAGCCCTGTCAGGAAAACACAGGGGAGGAAATCACCATGACACTCAGTGAAACCCAGGCTACCAAACAGAGGTTCCCAATCAGAGACAATGACTAACACCTGCCTCTGATTGTTCAGGAGGAACAGAGGAGGAAACAAGACATTCAACATTGTTCAGGAGAAACATACAAATAAACTATGGTCAGGGTGTGCATTCTCATTGTTCAGGAGGAACAGGGAGGAAATAAGCATTCTCATTGTTCAGGAGGGACAGAGGAGGAAATGAGCATTCTCATTGTTCAGGAGGAACAGAGGAGGAAATGAGCATTATAATTGTTCAGGAGGAACAGAGGGGAAATAAGCATTCTAATTGTTCAGGAGGAACAGGGGAGGAAATGAGCATTCTCATTGTTCAGGAGGAACAGAGGGAGGAAATAAGCATTCTCATTGTTCAGGGGGAACAGAGAAATGAGCATTCTAATTGTTCAGGGGGAACAGAGGAGGAAATGAGCATTCTCATTGTTCAGGGGGAACAGAGGAGGAAATGAGCATTCTCATTGTTCAGGAGGAACAGAGGAGAAATGAGCATTCTCATTGTTCAGGAGGAACAGAGGAGGAAATGAGCATTCTCATTGTGGTAGCTCGTCTGTTTGATATTTTATATTTGTGTCACTGGATTAGAAAGCTAGAATGATTTGGCTGTCAAGCTAATTTCCCTCTGCAGGAAAATATAAGCATACAGCCATAAAACAATGGCAACACACACATATGGACAGTTTGCACACACACACACACACACACCCTAGACTAGATGAGTAACTGTTTTGGTCTTTGATTGCAGGATGGACTTTGATGACGAGGATGGGGAAGGACCCAGTAAATTTTCAAGGTGAGAACAGTGAACGATGGCCCACTGATATTTCCATGTAATAAGTATCACTCATTGTTATAACAAATGACTCTTTCTATGAGAAGCAGTCAAGTTCTAGACTTGAAGTTGTTGCTATGAGTGTTTATTATACAGAATTCCATATTTTGTACAATCATTCCTTGTTGTCATCTTATTGCTATGGACATTCAATCACATTTACCAAACCCATTGTTTCATATTTTCAAGCGTTTTAACATTTTTGATCTGTTAAACGTTTTTTTGTTCCTCAAAAGCAGCTTCAGCTGTCGTTCCACCCACAGGCATTCTCTCACGTGTTGTTTTTCTCCAACGTGTGGTTTTTCCTCTTCTGTGATCTCTCAGATTTATCCAGAGTTCTCTGGCAGCAGTGGTCTCTGTTAGTGGAGTGGAGACAATGCCCTCTGCTGGGGGAAGATAAACTACAACAGCATGTTGTATATACTGAGAAACACACTACTACCTCTACCACATTACTAACTCTCTCATTTTAAAATTGATGAGAAGAGCCTACCAAACAACCAGAGCCCTTTGACCAAAAATGCCACATTGATAAATAGTGGGCTTTGTTGCAGACATCCAGCATGCCACAGTTTATTATACAAAGTGTTCTCACACACCTTCTGAACGTCTCTTGTTACTCCATACCTTACCAGGCCACAGGAAGTCCTATTTACCAGGTTCTCTCCCCTGTCTAGTCCACTCTAGTGAGGCCTTCTTAGAGGCCAGAGAGTACCGATCCCATAGGGCTCTGGTCAAAAGTTGTGCACTACATAGGGAATAGTTAGCACTTTTACAGCCACTTAATACAACGCATGCCCATTTTCTGCTGTTACACCCATTACCTGTCCTGTGATGTTGCTCTCATCAAAATATCTCACACTTTTTAAATCCCATAAATAGCATGTGTATCATTCTAATTGTACATGTGTTATCCCATATTCAGGCTACCATGTTCAGGTTACTGTGTTAGGGTGTGTTCAGGCTACCGTGTTCAGGGGTGTTCAGGCTACCGTGTTTAGACTATGGTTATCAGTCTGTGTTAGGCTACTGTTCTCAGTCTACTGTTCTCAGTCTACTGTTCTCAAGCTACTGTGTTTAGACAATGGTTATCAGTCTACTGTGTCAGGCTACTGTGTTAGTGTGGTCAGGCTACCGTGTTTAGACTATGGTTATCATTCTACTGTGTTAGGCTACTGTTCTCAGGCTACTGTGTTCAGGCTACCGTGTTTAGACTATGGTTATCATTCTACTGTTCTCAGGCTACTGTTCTCAGGCTACCGTGGTCATGCTACTGTGTTCAGGTGTTTGCGTCTCAGCGAGTGGTGTCCCAGGTGTTACATGCTGTGTTTCTTCTCTGCTCCTCTCTCTAGGTATGATGATGATGATCAGATACCTGGTGATGATAAGGAGAGATATGCCAGGTAGGCCTGGCCTGCTAGAGCTCCATAGGATTTCACTGACTCACCCCACCTCCCAGGGCTTGACTAAAACACTTACCTAACGTTTACAGCGGTGTCAGGTTACACCTGCTCTTTTCACCAGTGAATAAACCACTACATGCATTTGTTTTTAAACACTAACTGTTAAGCATGGATAAAAGGGATGTTTTTACAGTTGTCTTTCATTCCTTAACCTCTAGTGTCGAGCAATCCCGTATCCGGGAGCGTAATCATAGCCTCAAGCTCATTAGCATAACGCAACGTTAACTATTCATGAAAATCACAAATGAAATGAAATAAATATATTGGCTCACAAGCTTCGCCTTTTGTTAACAACACTGTCATCTCAGATTTTCAAAATATGCTTTTCAACCATAGCTACACAAGCATTTGTGTAAGAGTATTGATAGCTAGCATAGCATTAAGCCTAGCATTCAGCAGGCAACATTTTCACAAAAACAAGAAATCATTCAAATAAAATAATTTACCTTTGAAGAACTTCGGATGTTTTCAATGAGGAGACTCTCAGTTAGATAGCAAATGTTCAGTTTTTCCAAAAAGATTATTTGTGTAGGAGAAATCGCTCCGTTTGTTCATCACGTTTGGCTAAGAAAAAGAACGAAAATTCAGTCATTACAACGCCAAACTTGTTTCCAAATTAACTCCATAATATCGACAGAAACATGGCAAACGTTGTTTAGAATCAATCCTCAAGGTGTTTTTCACATATTGGGGCGGCAGGGTAGCCTAGTGGTTAGAGCGTTGGACTCGTAACTGGAAGGTTGCGAGTTCAAACCCCGAGCTGACAAGGTACAAATCTGTCATTCTGCCCCTGAACAGGCAGTTAACCCACTGTTCCCAGGCTGTCATTGAAAATAAGAATTTGTTCTTAACTGACTTGCCTGGTTAAATAAAGGTAAAAAAAAAATATATATCTATTTGATGATAAATCATTCGTGGCAGTTGCCTTTCTCCTCTGAACCTAATGGAAAAGTGGACGCAGCTGGAGATTGTGCAATAATTTCAACGGAGGACACCAAGCGGACACCTGGTAAATGTAGTCTCTTATGGTCAATCTTCAAATGATATGCCTACAAATACGTCACAATGCTGCAGACACCTTGGGGAAATGACAGAAAGTCATAGGCTCATTCCTGGCGCATTCACAGCCATATAAGGAGACATTGGAACACAGCGCATTCAAAATCTGGGGCATTATGAAATTTCATCTTGGTTTCGCCTGTAGCATTAGTTCTGGGGCACTCACAGACAATATCTTTGCAGTTTTGGAAACGTCAGTGTTTTCTTTCCAAAGCTGTCAATTATATGCATAGTTGAGGATCTTTTCGTGACAAAATATCTTGTTTAAAACGGGAACGTTTTTTCATCCCAAAATTAAAAGAGCGCCTCCTATATCGAAGAAGTTAATGGAAATATCAGGTGTAAACTTAATTTCAAACAGTGCAGCCAAGCGCTGAGTGAATTTGACCCACAGAGATGTGGAGACTTGGATAGAATACAGTCAAAGGTAAGCCTGAATGCCCAGGGACTTTAAATGGAAAGCCTAAAGCCTAAATGCCCAGGGATTTCAGATGGAAAGCCTAAATGCCCAGGGATTTCAGATGGAAAGCCTAAATGCCCAGGGATTTCAGATGGAAAGCCTAAATGCCCAGGGATTTCAGATGGAAAGCCTAAATGCCCAGGGATTTCAGATGGAAAGCTTAAATGCCCAGAGATTTCAGAAGGAAAGCCTAAATGCCCAGAGATTTCAGATGGAAAGCCTAAATTCCCAGGGATTTCAGATGGAAAGCCTAAATTCCCAGGGATTTCAGATGGAAAGCCTAAATGCCCAGGGACTTCAAGTAAATCATACCAAATAAAAAATCAATCAAGCTCCCCTAGTTTATATTGGTAACTCTGAATACAAACCTACTTTTCAAAATTGTCAATTTATTAATCTGACGTTTTATTCATCATTCATCTTCATAATGTATTTATGCCACCAGACCTGCTATGGAAATGAAGGATGTGTCCCAAATGGCTCCCTATTCAGTTAGTGCTGACTAAAAAGGGCTTGTATGGAAACCTCACCTATTCAGTTAGTGCTGACTCAAAAAGGGCTTGTATGGAAACCTCACCCTATTCAGTTAGTGCTGACTCAAAAAGGGCTTGTATGGAAACCTCACCCTATTCAGTTAGTGCTGACTCAAAAGGGCTTGTATGGAAACCTCACCCTATTCAGTTAGTGCTGACTCAAAAAGGGCTTGTATGGAAACCTCACCTATTTGGGACATTAGAATAAAAGCCTGAAACAATGTCTAAAGACTATTCACAACAAGTGGAAGCCATAGGGAACGGAATCTGGGTCCTATCCCTTTAAAAGGTGGATAGGCTTTCATTGGAAAAACAGCCATTTCAAAATAATGGCACTTCCTGGGTAGATTTTCCTCAGGTTTTCGCCTGCCATTTCAGTTCTGTTATACTCACATACATTATTTTAACAGTTCTAGAAACTTTGGAGTGTTTCCTATCCAAATCTACTAATTATATGCATACCCTAGAGTAGCAGGCAGTTTACTTTGGGCACATTTTTCATCCGGAGGTGAAAATAGTGCCCCCTACCCTAGTGAGGTTAACATGATTTTGGAATGACTACCTCTGTACCCCACACATACAATTTTCTGTAAGGTCCCTCAGTCGAGACATGAATTTCAAACACAGATTCAACCACAAGACCACAGGTTTTCCAATGCCTAGCAAAGAAGGGCATCTATTGGTACATGGGTAAAAAAATTAATTAGATATTGAAAATTCCTTTGGGCGTGGTGGAGTTATTCATTACACTTTAGATGGTATATCAATACACCCAGTCACTACAAAGACACAGGCGTCCTTCCTAACTCAGTTGCCAGAGGAAGGAAACCGCTCAGGGATTTCACCATTAGGCCAATGGTGACTTTTTAAAACAGTTATTTTAAAACTGAGGATGGATCAACAACATTGCAGTTACTCCACAATACTAACCTAATTGACAGAGTGAAAAGAAGGAAGCCTGTACAGAATGCAAATATTCAAAAACATGCATCCTGTATTCAGCAAAGCAATTCACTTTGTGTCCTGCAAACAAAGTGTCACGTTTGGGGCAAATCCAATACAACACATTACTGAGTACCACTCCATATTTTCAAGCATAGTAGTGGCTGCATCATGTTATGGGTATGCTTGTAATTGTTAAGGACTATGGAATTTTTCAGGATAAAAAAATGTATTGAATGGAGCTAAGTACAGCCAAAATCCTAGAGGAAAACCTAGTTAAGTCTCCTTTCCAACAGACACTGGGAGAGAAATTCAACTTTCAGAAGGACAATAACCTAAAACACAAGGCCACATTTACAATGGAGTTGCTTACCATTGACATCATTTACATTTAAGTCATTTGGCAGACGCTCTTATCCAGAGCGACTTACAAATTGGTGAATTCACCTTATGACATCCAGTGGAAAAGCCACTTTACAATAGTGCATCTAAATCATTTAAGGGGGGTGAGAAGGATTACTTTATCCTATCCTAGGTATTCCTTAAAGAGGTGGGGTTTCAGGTGTCTCCGGAAGGTGGTGATTGACTCCGCTGTCCTGGCGTCGTGAGGGAGTTTGTTCCACCATTGGGGGGCCAGAGCAGCGAACAGTTTTGACTGGGCTGAGCGGGAACTGTACTTCCTCAGTGGTAGGGAGGCGAGCAGGCCAGAGGTGGATGAACGCAGTGCCCTTGTTTGGGTGTAGGGCCTGATCAGAGCCTGGAGGTACTGCGGTGCCGTTCCCCTCACAGCTCCGTAGGCAATCACCATGGTCTTGTAGCGGATGCGAGCTTCAACTGGAAGCCAGTGGAGAGAGCGGAGGAGCGGGGTGACGTGAGAGAACTTGGGAAGGTTGAACACCAGACGGGCTGCGGCGTTCTGGATGAGTTGTAGGGGTTTAATGGCACAGGCAGGGAGCCCAGCCAACAGCGAGTTGCAGTAATCCAGACGGGAGATGACAAGTGCCTGGATTAGGACCTGCGGCGCTTCCTGTGTGAGGCAGGGTCGTACTCTGCGGATGTTGTAGAGCATGAACCTACAGGAACGGGCCACCGCCTTGATGTTAGTTGAGAACGACAGGGTGTTGTCCAGGATCACGCCAAGGTTCTTAGCGCTCTGGTAGGAGGACACAATGGAGTTGTCAACCGTGATGGCGAGATCATGGAACGGGCAGTCCTTCCCCGGGAGGAAGAGCAGCTCCGTCTTGCCGAGGTTCAGCTTGAGGTGGTGATCCGTCATCCACATTGATATATCTGCCAGACATGCAGAGATGCGATTCGCCACCTGGTCATCAGAAGGGGAAAGGAGAAGATTAATTGTGTCGTCTGCATAGCAATGATAGGAGAGACCATGTGAGGTTATGACAGAGCCAAGTGACTTGGTGTATAGCGAGAATAGGAGAGGGCCTAGAACAGAGCCCTGGGGGACACCAGTGGTGAGGGCTGTCTCCAGATTCTCGCTTCGCCACCTGGTAGGAGCGACCTGTCAGGTAGGGCCGCAATCCAAGCGTGGGCCGCGCCGGAGGATGCCCAACTCGGAGAGGGTGGAGAGGAGGATCTGATGGTTCACAGTATCGAAGGCAGCCGATAGGTCTAGGATGAGAGCAGAGGAGAGAGAGTTAGCTTTGGCAGTGCGGAGCGCCTCCGTGATACAGAGAAGAGCAGTCTCAGTTGAATGACTAGTCTTGAAACCTGACTGATTTGGATCAAGAAGGTCATTCTGAGAGAGATAGCGGGAGAGCTGGCCAAGGACGGCACGTTCAAGAGTTTTTGGAGAGAAAAGAAGGGATACTGGTCTGTAGTTGTTGACATCGGAGGGATCGAGTGTAGGTTTTTTCAGAAGGGGTGCAACTCTCGCTCTCTTGAAGACGGAAGGACGTAGCCAGCGGTCAGGGATGAGTTGATGAGCGAGGTGAGGTAAGGGAGAAGGTCTCCGGAAATGGTCTGGAGAAGAGAGGAGGGGATAGGGTCAAGCGGGCAGGTTGTTGGGCGGCGGCCGTCACAAGAAGCGAGATTTCATCTGGAGAGAGGGGAGAAAGAGGTCAGAGCACAGGGTAGGGAAGTGTGAGCAGAACCAGCGGTGTCGTTTGACTTAGCAAACGAGGATCGGATGTCGTCGACCTTCTTTTCAAAATGGTTGACGAAGTCATCTGCAGAGAGGGAGGAGGGGGAGGGGGAGGAGGATTCAGGAGGGGAGGAGAAGGTGGCAAAAGAGCTTCCTAGGGTTAGAGGCAGATGCTTGGAATTTAGAGTGGTAGAAAGTGGCTTTAGCAGCAGAGACAGAGGAAAATGTAGAGAGGAGAGAGTGAAAGGATGCCAGGTCCGCAGGGAGGCGGGATTTTCCTCCATTTCCGCTCGGCTGCCCGGAGCCCTGTTCTGTGAGCTCGCAATGAGTCGTCGAGCCACGGAGGGCGGGGAGGGGAGGGACCGAGCCGGCCCTGGAGGATAGGGGACATAGACAGTCAAAGAATGCAGAAAGGGAAGAGGAGGGTTGAGGAGGCAGAATCAGGAGATAGGTTGGAGAAGGTTTGAGCAGAGGAAGAGATGATAGGATGGAAGAGGAGAGAGTAGCGGGGAGAGAGAGCGAAGGTTGGGGACGGCACGATACCATCCAGTGAGGGCAGTGTGGGAAGTGTTGGATGAGGCGAGAGGGAAAAGGATACAAGGTAGTGGTCGGGAGACTTGGAGGAGTTGCAATGAGGTTAGTGGAAGAACAGCATCTAGTAAAGATGAGGTCGGGCGTATTGCCCTGCCTTGTGAGTAGGGGGAAGGTGAGAGGGTGAGGTCAAGGAGGGAGTGGAAAGAAGGCAGAGAGGAATGAGTCAAACGTAGGCGTGGGGAGGTTAAAGTCGCCCAGGACTGTGAGAGGTGAGCCGTCCTCAGGAAGGGAGCTTATCAAGGCATCAAGCTCATTGATGAACTCTCAGAGGAACCTGGAGGGCGATAAATGATAAGGATGTTAAGCTTGAAAGGGCTGGTAACTGTGACAGCATGGAATTCAAAGGAGGCGATAGACAGATGGGTAAGGGGAGAAAAGAGAATGACCACTTGGGAGAGATGAGGATCCCGGTGCCACCACCCCGCTGACCAGAAGCTCTCGGGGTGTGCGAGAACACACGTGGGCGGACGAAGAGAGAGCAGTAGGAGTAGCAGTGTTATCTGTGGTGATCCATGTTTCCGTCAGTGCCAAGAAGTCGAGGGACTGGAGGAGGCATAGGCTGAGATGAACTCTGCCTTGTTGGCCGCAGATCGGCAGTTCCAGAGGCTACCGGAGACCTGGAACTCCACGTGGGTCGTGCTGCGCTGGGACCACCAGATTAGGGTGGCTGCGGCCACGGTGTGGAGCGTTTGTATGGTCTGTGCAGAGAGGAGAGAACAGGGATAGATAGACACATAGTTGACAGGCTACAGAAGAGGCTACGCTAATGCAAAGGAGATTGGAATGACAAGTGGACTACACTTCTCGAATGTTCAGAAAGTTAAGCTTACGTAGCAAGAATCTTATTGACTAAAATGATTGAAATGATACAGTACTGCTGGAGTAGGCTAGCTGGTAGTGGCTGCGTTGTTGACTTTGTAGGCTAGCTGGCAGTGGCTGCGTTGTTGACACTACACTAATCAAGTCGTTCCGTCGAGTGTAATAAGTTTCTACAGTGCTGCTATTCGGGGCTAGCTGGCTAGCTAGCAGTGTTGATTACGTTACGTTAAAAGAACGACAATAGCTGGCTAGCTAACCTAGAAAATCGCTCTAGACTACACAATTGTCTTAGATACAAAGACGGCTATGTAGCTAGCTAGCTACGATCAAACAAATCAAACCGTTGTACTGTAATGAAGTGAAATGAAAATGTGATACTACCTGTGGAGCGAAGCGGAATGTTGACCGGGTTGTTGAAGTTATATTCGGTAGACGTTGGCTAGCTGTTGGCTAGCTAGCTAGCAGTATCTCCTACGTTAAGGACGACAAATAGCTGGCTAGCTAACCTCGGTAAATTAAGATAATCACTCTAAGTCTACACACTCTAAACTACACAATTATCTTGGATACGAAGACAGCAGACAACTATGTAGCTAGCTAACACTACACTAATCGAGTCGTTCAGTTGAGTGAATAGTTTCTACAGTGCTGGTATTCGGTGGACGTTAGCTAGCTGCTGGGCAGATAGCAGTGTAGACTACGTTAGGACGACGAAATACGATAATTACGCAATTATCTTTGATACAAAGACGGCTATGTAGCTAGCTAAGAAGAAATTGCTAAGATTAGACAAATCAAACCGTTGTACTATAATGTATAATATAATGTAATGAAAATGTAATGAAAATGTAATGAAAAGTTATACTACCTGCGGACCGAAGTGTAGATGCGACCGCTCGCTCCAACCCGGAACCGGAAGAAGACAGTGAATGTTCCTGAGTGGCTGAGTTAGTTTTCACTTAAATCTGCTTGAAAATCTATGGTAAGACCTCAAAATGGTTGTCTAGCAATGATCAACAACCAATTTGACAGAGCTTGAAGAACTTGGGCAAATGTTTCACAATCCAGGTGTAGAAAGCTCTGCGAGGTTTACCCAGAAAGACTTGTATTGACTCATTTGGGTTGAATACTTATCTAGGTAAGATATATTAGTGTTTTATTTTACACATTTTTGACCTTACCAAGTATTTTGTCTAGATCTTTGAAAAACATTACAATTAAATTCATTTTAATCCCACTTTGTAACAACAAAATGTTGTAAAAGTCAAGGGGTGTGAATACTTTCTGAAGGCAATGTATGTTATTCACACATGACGTTCATGATCAAATAAATGAACATAGAAATTGAGGGCCTGTCTATCCGTAGCTCAGAGATTGTGTTCTGGTTTGCTGTGTTCTTTAATCCCTGTATGTTCTTTATGTCCTCAGAAGACAAACTCAAACACTGAAAAGCAACTGAATAACTTCTCTTCTCCTAACTTCCCTTTAGTCTTCTCTAGTACAGAGTATTATGGTTCTTAGAGTACGTGCACGTACTCCTATCTCCACGAATGGCTGGCATTGAATTCAGTTTAAGTAAAAGTGTGTATCCAGCCATAGGTAGGTGTTGAACAACCAAGTTTGAAGTCGGTTCACTGGAGTTTACCTTACTGTATCAAAACTAAGCTTTTAACACCGAAAGTTCCAATTCAAACCAATGGAGGCGAATGATTTTGTAGGCAGCCCGTCCTGCCTAAGCACCGCTAGGGGAAACACTGGTATATGCAGATGGTTGTCACTGGATGCTCATGTTAGAAAAAAAACTGCATTATCATGAAATCAGAATTGGGTTTAGGGTTATGGTGCATACACATCAATGCTAAAACAAATGCACAAACACACACCAAATTGGCCCACAGTACAGCCTCAAAGACCCCTTCTGTCTGTTCCATACTTTTCACTGATTTGTGAATTTTAAGATAAGAAATGATGTTTACATTTATATCCTGTCCACCGTGGCCAACCAGTGACGACCACGACGCCTCCCCCTATGTGTCTAAATCCTCCTCTCTGTTCCAGAGAGAACCACAGCGAGATAAGCGGCGTCGCCGTAACAAGATGACCCAGTACATCACGGAGCTGTCGGACATGGTGCCCACCTGCAGCGCTCTGGCCCGCAAGCCAGACAAACTGACTATCCTCCGCATGGCCGTGTCCCACATGAAGTCCATGAGAGGGACCGGGAACACGTCCACTGACGGGCGTACAAGCCCTCCTTCCTGACCGAACAGGTATTATAGGTGGGGGTGACGATGCCGCGTTCCAGGCTGACTACAGTGCAGACAACTACCTGATCTCACAAAGTGTTTAAGCTAACTGCATTGTATGATATCGCAATCTGATAACCCAACTGCGCTGTCGATGAAATGGCACACGACCATTGGTTGATGCCATGCAATGACTGCAATGTAGTCGGCCTGGAACACGACCAATGTGTGTGTGTTTTGTGGGTGGGTTGGTCATGGGGGCTGATGTGCGCGTATCTGTGTGTGTGTGCGTTTTGCGTGTGTGTGTGTGTCTGTGTGAGTAATTTAGCAGGGTCTACAAACCCTCCTCCTCAGCAAACAGGTAATAATAAAACAACTTTATTTGTATAGCACATTTCATACAGAGACCGCAACTCAAGGTGCTGTACATAATAAAATAGTAATAATAGTCATTAAAAAGTAAACAATAAAAAGACAAAGTAACATAAAAGGCAATAAAAGCAGCATAATATGATCAAAATGAATACAAACACATAGGAATTAGAGATGAAAAAAAGTACATAAATAAACTAGTACAAAGCCAAACTGAAAAGGTGAGTCTATGAACTGGTTTTGTTCTATTCTCTTTGACTCTGCATTTGGGTTCTGTACGTTGGGTCTGCACATCTGTGCAGCTCTACAAATGATATCCGCTGACACAATTTCCTGTCAGCATATTGATCTTATCAATTTGAAATAAATAAAGCTTTTGCAGGCTGTCTGTCATGTCCCCTGCCTCTGCCCTTGGCGTGTGTGTCTGTTTGTCCCGGATTTTCACCAATGGTATGTCAATCAATACTGCATATCCCTCATCTTTACTGTGACGTGTGTTTCTGCTCTGCCGTCACACACGGTGTGTGTTCTGTTTCTCTTTTCTCCTCTCGTCTAATAGGAGTTGAAACACCTCATCCTGGAGGCGGCCGACGGCTTCCTGTTTGTGGTCGCCGCGGAGACGGGCCGTGTGATCTACGTGTCTGACTCGGTGACACCGGTGCTCAACCACCCGCAGTCGGAGTGGTTTGGCAGCACGCTGTATGAGCAGGTGCATCCTGACGACGTGGACAAGCTGCGGGAACAGCTCAGCACCTCAGAGAATTCCATGACAGGTAGGAATACTGCTATATACATTGATATTCCCTAGTGAAAGCTATGTTGGTTCGCAATACTGTTCAGGAATACTGCTATTCCGTTAACTACAACTCCATGTCAGAGGTAGGAATGTTGGCTGGGAATGCTGCAGTTTCCCAAGCTAGAACTCCACGATAGGTAGGAATTAGAGGTCGACCGATTTATGATTTTTCAACGCCAATACAGATTATTGGGGGACCAAAAAAGCTGATACAAATCAAATCAAATTGTATTTGTCACATACACATGGTTAGCAGATGTTAATGTGAGTGTAGCGAAATGCTTGTGCTTCTAGTTCCGACAATGCAGTAATAACCAACAAGTAATCTAACTAACAATTCCTAAACTACTGTCTTATACACAGTGTAAGGGGATAAAGAATATGTACATAAGGATATATGAATGAGTGATGGTACAGAGCAGCGTAGGCAAGATACAGTAGATGGTATCGAGTACAGTATATACATATGAGATGAGTATGTAAACAAAGTGGCATAGTTAAAGTGGCTAGTGATACATGTATTACATAAGGATGCAGTCGATGATATAGAGTACAGTATATACGTATGCATATGAGATGAATAATGTAGGGTAAGTAACATTATATAAGGTAGCATTGTTTAAAGTGGCTAGTGATATATTTACATAATTTCCCATTCAATTCCCATTATTAAAGTGGCTGGAGTTGAGTCAGTGTCAGTGTGTTGGCAGCAGCCACTCAATGTTAGTGGTGGCTGTTTAACAGTCTGATGGCCTTGAGATAGAAGCTGTTTTTCAGTCTCTCGGTCCCAGCTTTGATGCACCTGTACTGACCTCGCCTTCTGGATGATAGCGGGGTGAACAGGCAGTGGCTCGGGTGGTTGATGTCCTTGATGATCTTTATGGCCTTCCTGTAACATCGGGTGGTGTAGGTGTCCTGGAGGGCAGGTAGTTTGCCCCGGTGATGCGTTGTGCAGACCTCACTACCCTCTGGAGAGCCTTACGGTTGAGGGCGGAGCAGTTGCCGTACCAGGCGGTGATACAGCCCGCCAGGATGCTCTCGATTGTGCATCTGTAGAATTTTGTGAGTGCTTTTGGTGACAAGCCGAATTTCTTCAGCCTCCTGAGGTTGAAGAGGCGCTGCTGCACCTTCTTCACGATGCTCTCTGTGTGAGTGGACCAATTCAGTTTGTCTGTGATGTGTATGCCGAGGAACTTAAAACTTGCTACCCTCTCCACTACTGTTCCATCAATGTGGATAGGGGGGTGTTCCCTCTGCTGTTTCCTGAAGTCCACAATCATCTCCTTAGTTTTGTTGACGTTGAGTGTGAGGTTATTTTCCTGACACCACACTCCGAGGGCCCTCACCTCCTCCCTGTAGGCCGTCTCGTCGTTGTTGGAAATCAAGCCTACCACTGTTGTGTCGTCCGCAAACTTGATGATTGAGTTGGAGGCGTGCGTGGCCACGCAGTCGTGGGTGAACAGGGAGTACAGGAGAGGGCTCAGAACGCACCCTTGTGGGGCCCCAGTGTTGAGGATCAGCGGGGAGGAGATGTTGTTACCTACCCTCACCACCTGGGGGCGGCCTGTCAGGAAGTCCAGTACCCAGTTGCACAGGGCGGGGTCGAGACCCAGGGTCTCGAGCTTGATGACGAGCTTGGAGGATACTATGGTGTTGAATGCCGAGCTGTAGTCGATGAACAGCATTCTCACATAGGTATTCCTCTTGTCCAGATGGGTTAGGGCAGTGTGCAGTGTGGTTGAGATTGCATCGTCTGTGGACCTATTTGGGCGGTAAGCAAATTGGAGTGGGTCTAGGGTGTCAGGTAGGGTGGAGGTGATATGGTCCTTGACTAGTCTCTCAAAGCACTTCATGATGACGGAAGTGAGTGCTACGGGGCGGTAGTCGTTTAGCTCAGTTACCTTAGCTTTCTTGGGAACAGGAACAATGGTGGCCCTCTTGAAGCATGTGGGAACAGCAGACTGGTATAGGGATTTTTTGAATATGTCTGTAAACACACCAGCCAGCTGGTCTGAGGGCGCGGCTGGGGATGCCGTCTGGGCCTGCAGCCTTGCGAGGGTTAACACGTTTAAATGTTTTACTCACCTCGGCTGCAGTGAAGGAGAGACCGCATGTTTCCGTTGCAGGCCGTGTCAGTGGCACTGTATTGTCCTCAAAGCGGGCAAAAAAGTTATTTAGTCTGCCTGGGAGCAAGACATCCTGGTCCGTGGCTGGGCTGGATTTCTTCCTGTAGTCCGTGATTGACTGTAGACCCTGCCACATGCCTCTTGTGTCTGAGCCGTTGAATTGAGATTCTACTTTGTCTCTGTACTGACGCTTAGCTTGTTTGATAGCCTTGCGGAGGGAATAGCACTGTTTGTATTCGGTCATGTTACCAGACACCTTGCCCTGATTTAAAAGCAGTGGTTCACGCTTTCAGTTTCACGCGAATGCTGCCATCAATCCACGGTTTCTGGTTAGGGAATGTTTTAATCGTTGCTATGGGAACGACATCTTCAACGCACATTCTAATGAACTCGCACACCGAATCAGCGTATTCGTCAATGTTGTTATCTGACGCAATACGAAACATGTCCCAGTCCACGTGATGGAAGCAGTCTTGGACTGTGGAGTCAGCTTGGTCGGACCAGCGTTGGACAGACCTCAGCGTGGGAGCCTCTAGTTTTAGTTTCTGTCTGTAGGCAGGGATCAGCAAAATGGAGTCGTGGTCAGCTTTTCCGAAAGGGGGGCGGGGCAGGGCCTTATATGCGTTGCGGAAGTTAGAGTAACAATGATCCAAGGTTTTTCCACCCCTGGTTGCGCAATCGATATGCTGATAAAATTTAGGGAGTCTTGTTTTCAGATTAGCCTTGTTAAAATACCCAGCTACAATGAATGCAGCATCCGGATAAATTGTTTCCAGTTTGCAAAGAGTTAAATAAAGTTTGTTCAGAGCCATCGATGTGTCTGCTTGGGGGGGGATATATACGGCTGTGATTATAATCGAAGAGAATTCTCTTGGTAGATAATGCGGTCTACATTTGATTGTGAGGAATTCTAAATCAGGTGAACAGAAGGATTTGAGTTCCTGTATGTTTCTTTCATCACACCATGTCTCGTTAGCCATAAGGCATACGCCCCCGCCCCTCTTCTTACCAGAAAGGTGTTTGTTTCTGTCGGCGCGATGCGTGGAGAAACCCGTTGGCTGCACCGCTTCGGATAGCGTCTCTCCAGTGAGCCATGTTTCCGTGAAGCACAGAACGTTACAGTCTCTGATGTCCCTCTGGAATGCTACCCTTGCTTGGATTTCATCAACCTTGTTGTCAAGAGACTGGACATTGGCAAGAAGAATGCTAGGGAGTGGTGCACGGTGTGCCCGTCTCCGGAGTCTGACCAGAAGACCGCCTCGTTTCCCTCTTTTTCGGGGTCCTTTTTTTTGGGTCGCTGCATGCGATCCATTCCGTTGTCCTGTTTGTAAGGCAGAACACAGGATCCATGTCGCGACAAACATATTCTTGGTCGTACTGATGGTGAGTTGACGCTGATCTTATATTCAGTAGTTCTTCTCGACTGTATGTAATGAAACCTAAGATGACCTGGGGTACTAATGTAAGAAATAACACGTAAAAAAACAAAAAACTGCATAGTTTCCTAGGAACGCGAAGCGAGGCGGCCATCTCTGTCGGCGCTGGAAGTACATTATTATTTATGTGTTTAATATATATATATATAAATCGGCTGATTAATCGGTATCTGTTTTTTTTGGTCCTCCCAAAAATATATATATATTTTTTTATACTCCTATATATATATGTGTATGTATTTGTAATAATGACAATTATAACAATACTGAATGCACACTTATTTTAACTTAATATAATACATCAAAATCAATTTAGTCTCAAATAAATAATGAAACATGTTCAATTTGGTTTAAAAATGCAAAAACAAAGTGTTGGAGAAGAAAGTAAAAGTGCTATATGTGCCATGTAAAAAAGCTAACGTTTCAGTTCCTTGCTCAGAACAAATGAAAGCTGGTGGTTCCTTTTAACATGAGTCTTCAATATTCCCAGGTAAGAAGTTTTAGGTTGTAGTTATTATAGGACTATTTTGTTCTATGTCATTTGTATTTCATATACCTTTGACTATTGGATCTTCTAATAGGTACTTTAGTATTGCCAACCTAATCTCGGGAGTTGATAGGCTTGAAGTCATAAACAGCGCAATGCTTGAAGCACAGCAAAGAGCTGCTGGCAAATGCAGGAAAGTGCTGTTTTCATGAATGCTTATGAGCCTGCTGCTGCCTACCACCGCTCAGACTGCTCTATCAAATCAGACTTAATTATAATATAAAAACACACAGAAAAACGAGCCTTAGGTCATTAATATGGTAAAATCCGAAAACTATCATTTCGAAAACAAAATGTTTATTATTTCAGTGAAATACGGAACCATTACATATTTTATCTAACGGGTGGTATCCCTAAGTCTAAATATTGCTGTTACATTGCATAACCTTCAATGTTATGTCATAATTATGTGCAATTCTGGCAAATTAATTTACGGTCTTTGTTAGGAAGAAATGGTCTTCACACAGTTCGCAACGAGCCAGGAGGCCCAAACTGCTGCATATACCCAGAACGCAAGAGAAGTGACACAATTTCCCTAGTTAAAATAAATTAATTTTAGCAGGCAATATTAACTAAATATGCAGGTTTAAAAATATAGAATTGTGTAGTGTTTTTAAGAAAGGCATTGATGTTTATGGTTAGTTACACATTGGTGCAACGACAGTGCTTTTTTTTCACGAATGCGCTTGTTAAATCACCCGTTTGGCGAAGTAGGCTGTGATTCAATGATAAATTAACAGGCACTGCATTGATTATATGCAATGCAGGACAAGCTAGATATACTAGTAATATCATCAACCATGTGTAGTTAAAAAGTGATTATGTTAAGATTGATTGTTTTTTACAACACACAAGTTTAATACTAGCTAGCACCTTACCGTGGCTCCTTCTGCACTCTCAGGTAGTCAGCCTGCCACTCAGTCTCCTCGTGGAGTGCAATGTAATGGGCCATAATCGGTGTCCAAAAATGCAGATTACTGATTGTTTTGAAAACTTGAAATCGGCCTAATTAATCGGCCATTACGATTAATCAGTCGATCTCTAGTAGGAATATTGGTCCGTTATACCATTCAGGAATACCACTATCCACATAGCTAGAAGTTTTTGCATGTGTCCTTGCCAACCAATTGCTACCCTTGTCTGAGGAAGTACTCCCAGAATCGCAGTGTGGCGTCCGCCCGTCCAGAGGTACTGCAGATATGATCTTCAAAGCACGCCAGCTACAAGAGAAATGGCAGGGACAAGGCCTGTGAAAAAAGCTACACATCAGTAAAGAGCGCTGTCTGCTGATAGAATGCCCCGTTTGTGAATTCTCATCTGAGTGGAGAAGTGCAACTGACCCACAAAAATAGTCCGATATCGAGCAGAAAATATTGTTTTAGATCTGCGTTTACAAAATGCAGCAAGAGATTTCTCGCGTGTTTTATATATATTTTCCTTCGTGAAAAATGGAAGAATTCTGCGTTAACGCAACCCTTGAGTTTAACTTGCGAGTTATCTAAGTAAGTTACTGAATTAATAAGATGACGGGCCATCATGTTGTTAGCTTTCTGTTTGAGAAGTCAAAGCCCTTTGGATTAGTTAGCAGTGGCAGCTGTACAGATATCTTTTGATTTCCTTGCTTCTCCGTTCTGGTCCCGAGCGACTCCAGACAGACACATGCTGCTTCAGAGCAGACAAAACTTTGTTAATTTGCACAATGTCTCTCGTTCACATTTGTTTGTAGATGTCCAAACTCACAAAACATTACATTCGGTAGCTCCTACCTATATATGTAGGTATACATAGGTAGGAGGGTGGCGACAGGCAGGTAGCATAGTGGTAAATGCATTGGGCCAGTAACTGAAAGGTTGCTGGATCGAATCCCCGAGCTGACAAGTTAAAAATCTGTTGTTCTGCTCTTGAACAAGGTAGGCCGTCATTGTAAATAAGAATTCATTTAAATCGACTCGGGGCCCCGAGTGGCGCAGCGGTCCCTGTATCCAGGCTGCATCACATGCCGTGATTGGAGTCCCATAGGGCGGTGCACAATTGGCCCAGCGTCGTCTGGGTTTTGCCGGGGTAGGCCGTCATGGTAAATAACAATTTGTTCTTAACTGACGTGCCTGGTTAAATAAATTAACTTTATGAGCTGGATTTCCTGTCTTTGCAAGTTTGTTTATTTTCGCTCTTTTGCGCTCGTTAGCATATTTAGCTAACACCCTCCAGGGAAATGCACTTTTACTTGTGCTAATTTTGTTAGCATTTTGGTAACGGATGCCCAATGGACTTTTTTTGGCGCCGCCTTGTGCACTAAGCCGGTTATACTGTAAACCGGAATGAGAGAAGGACGGTATGATATGAAAATCTAGAAACCGCCCAACCGTACTACACACACAGCACGACCCTTGCTAGAGCGTCACCTCTCTCTACCTCCACTCCCTTGTGCTTTATCTGCTTGAGTTAATAAAGTAGCTTAAAAATGTACTTTTCTGCTGGGGGTCTGGAGCCGACCAGGTCTATATGGAACGGGTCTAGTTGTCTTCGGGTCCGTTCGGAACGGGTCTCCTATTTTAAAATATGCATATCTGTTCCGGATGGGAAAGCCCCAGATCCATTTCGGAACGGGTTCAACTTTTGAACCTGTGAAGGCCTTTACACCACACTTCTGGTGAACACTAAAATACAGCTGCCCTGAAGTTCATCGGAATACTGGTCTACAAAGCTGTTGTCTTTCCCACATTGCTAGACGGAGCGCATGGACCACCTACAGTAGATACCTGAAGGCACTGGAACAACACCTCCAAAGATCCTCACAAAACATCCTGAGGATCAGTTGCGAGGACAGGCACACCAACACCAGCGTCCTGGAGGAGGCCAACATAAACAGCATCACCACTACTACATGGAGTGTACAAAACATTAGGAACACCTTCCTAATATTGAGTTGCACCCCCTTTGCCCTCCGAATAGCCTCTATTTGTCGGGGCATGGTCTCTACAAGGTGTTGAAAGTGTTCCACAGGGAAGCTGGCCCATGTTGAATGCTTCCCGCAGTTGTCAAGTTGGCTGGATGTCCTTAGCATGGTGGATAATTTTTGATACACGGGAAACTGTTGAACGTGAAAAACCCAGCAGCATTGCAGTTCTTAACACACTCAAAGCAGTGTGCCTGGCACCTACTACTATACCCCATTCAAAAGCAAATGTTTTGTCTTAAATGTTTTGTCTTGCCCATTCACCCTCTGAATAACGCAAGGCTTATAAATCCTTCTTTAAACTGTCTCCTCCCCTCCATCTACACTGATTTGAAGTGGATTTGTCAAGTGGGATCATAGCTTTCACCTGGTTTCGCCTAGTCAGTGTATGTCATGGAAAAGCAGGTGTTCCTAATGTTTTGTACACTCAGTGTATAATACAGCACCAACTATGATGGAATTCCATGTCACCCGGATGCCCAACTCACGCCGATGAAGGAAGGTTAGTGAGCCCCTGGCGGGCAAAATAAATGCTACAAATACAACATAAAAACAAACCTTAAGAAATTCCACATCACCTTCAACAACCGGGAGGAAACCATGCTAAACAGACATAACCGGGAGGAAACTGTGCTAAACAGACACAACTGGGAGGAAGCCAGCGCGGTTTCCTCCCAGTTGTGTCTGTTCTGCGCTGAACCACGCTAAACATACACAACTGGGAGGAAACCGTGCCAAACAGACACGACTGGGGGAAACCGTGCCAAACAGACACGACTGGGGGAAACCGTGCCAAACAGACACGACTGGGAGGAAACCGTGCCAAACAGACACGACTGGGAGGAAACCGTGCCAAACAGACACGACTGGGAGGAAACCGTGCCAAACAGACACGACTGGGAGGAAACCGTGCCAAACAGACACGACTGGGAGGAAACCGTGCCAAACAGACACGACTGGGAGGAAACCGCGCCAAACAGACACGACTGGGAGGAAACCGAGCCAAACAGACACGACTGTGAGGAAACCGTGCCAAACAGACACGACTGTGAGGAAACCGTGCCAAACAGACACGACTGGGAGGAAACCGTGCCAAACAGACACGACTGGGAGGAAACCGTGCCAAACAGACACGACTGGGAGGAAACCGCGCCAAACAGACACGACTGGGAGGAAACCGTGCCAAACAGACACGACTGGGAGGAAACCGCGCCAAACAGACACGACTGGTAGGAAACCGTGCCAAACAGACACGACTGGGAGGAAACCGTGCCAAACAGACACGACTGGTAGGAAACCGTGCCAAACAGACACGACTGGGAGGAAACCGCGCCAAACAGACACGACTGGAGAGAAAAACATTTAGATAGTGATGGTCCCATCCTGTTCTATTCCCAACTCTGACAGATAGTGACAGTCCCATCCTGTTCTATTCCCAACTCTGACGGATAGTGACAGTCCCATCCTGTTATGTACCCAACTCTGACAGATAGTGACAGTCCCATCCTGTTCTATTCCCAACTCTGACAGATAGTGACAGTCCCATCCTGTTATGTACCCAACTCTGACAGATAGTGACAGTCCCATCCTGTTATGTACCCAACTCTGACGGATAGTGACAGTCCCATCCTGTTATGTACCCAACTCTGACAGATAGTGACAGTCCCATCCTGTTATGTACCCAACTCTCTTTGACGGCTCCCATCCTGTTATGTACCCAACTCTGACGGATAGTGACAGTCCCATCCTGTTCTATTCCCAACTCTGACAGATAGTGACGGTCCCATCCTGTTATGTACCCAACTCTGACAGATAGTGACAGTCCCATCCTGTTATGTACCCAACTCTGACAGATAGTGACAGTCCCATCCTGTTATGTACCCAACTCTGACAGATAGTGACAGTCCCATCCTGTTATGTACCCAACTCTGACAGATAGTGACGGTCCCATCCTGTTATGTACCCAACTCTGACAGATAGTGACGGTCCCATCCTGTTATGTACCCAACTCTGACAGATAGTGACGGTCCCATCCTGTTATGTACCCAACTCTGACAGATAGTGACAGTCCCATCCTGTTATGTACCCAACTCTGACAGATAGTGACAGTCCCATCCTGTTATGTACCCAACTCTGACAGATAGTGACAGTCCCATCCTGTTATGTACCCAACTCTGACAGATAGTGACAGTCCCATCCTGTTATGTACCCAACTCTGACAGATAGTGACGGTCCCATCCTGTTATGTACCCAACTCTGACAGATAGTGACAGTCCCATCCTGTTATGTACCCAACTCTGACAGATAGTGACGGTCCCATCCTGTTCTATTCCCAACTCTGACAGATAGTGACGGTCCCATCCTGTTATGTACCCAACTCTGACAGATAGTGACAGTCCCATCCTGTTATGTACCCAACTCTGACAGATAGTGACGGTCCCATCCTGTTATGTACCCAACTCTGACAGATAGTGACAGTCCCATCCTGTTATGTACCCAACTCTGACAGATAGTGACAGTCCCATCCTGTTATGTACCCAACTCTGACAGATAGTGACAGTCCCATCCTGTTATGTACCCAACTCTGACAGATAGTGACAGTCCCATCCTGTTATGTACCCAACTCTGACAGATAGTGACAGTCCCATCCTGTTCTATTCCCAACTCTCTTGACGGCTCCCATCCTGTTCTATTCCCAACTCTCTTGACGGCTCCCATCCTGTTCTATTCCCAACTCTCTTGACGGCTCCCATCCTGTTCTATTCCCAACTCTCTTGACGGCTCCCATCCTGTTCTATTCCCAACTCTCTTGACGGCTCCCATCCTGTTCTATTCCCAACTCTCTTGACGGCTCCCATCCTGTTCTATTCCCAACTCTCTTGACGGCTCCCATCCTGTTCTATTCCCAACTCTCTTGACGGCTCCCATCCTGTTCTATTCCCAACTCTCTTGACGGCTCCCATCCTGTTCTATTCCCAACTCTCTTGACGGCTCCCATCCTGTTCTATTCCCAACTCTCTTGACGGCTCCCATCCTGTTCTATTCCCAACTCTCTTGACGGCTCCCATCCTGTTCTATTCCCAACTCTCTTGACGGCTCCCATCCTGTTCTATTCCCAACTCTCTTGACGGCTCCCATCCTGTTCTATTCCCAACTCTCTTGACGGCTCCCATCCTGTTCTATTCCCAACTCTCTTGACGGCTCCCATCCTGTTCTATTCCCAACTCTCTTGACGGCTCCCATCCTGTTCTATTCCCAACTCTCTTGACGGCTCCCATCCTGTTCTATTCCCAACTCTCTTGACGGCTCCCATCCTGTTCTATTCCCAACTCTCTTGACGGCTCCCATCCTGTTCTATTCCCAACTCTCTTGACGGCTCCCATCCTGTTCTATTCCCAACTCTCTTGACGGCTCCCATCCTGTTCTATTCCCAACTCTCTTGACGGCTCCCATCCTGTTCTATTCCCAACTCTCTTGACGGCTCCCATCCTGTTCTATTCCCAACTCTCTTGACGGCTCCCATCCTGTTCTATTCCCAACTCTCTTGACGGCTCCCATCCTGTTCTATTCCCAACTCTCTTGACGGCTCCCATCCTGTTCTATTCCCAACTCTCTTGACGGCTCCCATCCTGTTCTATTCCCAACTCTCTTGACGGCTCCCATCCTGTTCTATTCCCAACTCTCTTGACGGCTCCCATCCTGTTCTATTCCCAACTCTCTTGACGGCTCCCATCCTGTTCTATTCCCAACTCTCTTGACGGCTCCCATCCTGTTCTATTCCCAACTCTCTTGACGGCTCCCATCCTGTTCTATTCCCAACTCTCTTGACGGCTCCCATCCTGTTCTATTCCCAACTCTCTTGACGGCTCCCATCCTGTTCTATTCCCAACTCTCTTGACGGCTCCCATCCTGTTCTATTCCCAACTCTCTTGACGGCTCCCATCCTGTTCTATTCCCAACTCTCTTGACGGCTCCCATCCTGTTCTATTCCCAACTCTCTTGACGGCTCCCATCCTGTTCTATTCCCAACTCTCTTGACGGCTCCCATCCTGTTCTATTCCCAACTCTCTTGACGGCTCCCATCCTGTTCTATTCCCAACTCTCTTGACTTGTGGCTCCCATCCTGTTCTATTCCCAACTCTCTTGACGGCTCCCATCCTGTTCTATTCCCAACTCTCTTGACGGCTCCCATCCTGTTCTATTCCCCACTCTCTTGACGGCTCCCATCCTGTTCTATTCCCCACTCTCTTGACGGCTCCCATCCTGTTCTATTCCCAACTCTCTTGACGGCTCCCATCCTGTCCTATTCCCAACTCTCTTGACGGCTCCCATCCTGTCCTATTCCCAACTCTCTTGACGGCTCCCATCCTGTCCTATTCCCAACTCTCTTGACGGCTCCCATCCTGTCCTATTCCCAACTCTCTTGACGGCTCCCATCCTGTCCTATTCCCAACTCTCTTGACGGCTCCCATCCTGTCCTATTCCCAACTCTCTTGACGGCTCCCATCCTGTCCTATTCCCAACTCTCTTGACGGCTCCCATCCTGTCCTATTCCCAACTCTCTTGACGGCTCCCATCCTGTCCTATTCCCAACTCTCTTGACGGCTCCCATCCTGTCCTATTCCCAACTCTCTTGACGGCTCCCATCCTGTCCTATTCCCAACTCTCTTGACGGCTCCCATCCTGTCCTATTCCCAACTCTCTTGACGGCTCCCATCCTGTCCTATTCCCAACTCTCTTGACGGCTCCCATCCTGTCCTATTCCCAACTCTCTTGACGGCTCCCATCCTGTCCTATTCCCAACTCTCTTGACGGCTCCCCATCCTGTCCTATTCCCAACTCTCTTGACGGCTCCCATCCTGTCCTATTCCCAACTCTCTTGACGGCTCCCATCCTGTCCTATTCCCAACTCTCTTGACGGCTCCCATCCTGTCCTATTCCCAACTCTCTTGACGGCTCCCATCCTGTCCTATTCCCAACTCTCTTGACGGCTCCCATCCTGTCCTATTCCCAACTCTCTTGACGGCTCCCATCCTGTCCTATTCCCAACTCTCTTGACGGCTCCCATCCTGTCCTATTCCCAACTCTCTTGACGGCTCCCATCCTGTCCTATTCCCAACTCTCTTGACGGCTCCCATCCTGTCCTATTCCCAACTCTCTTGACGGCTCCCATCCTGTCCTATTCCCAACTCTCTTGACGGCTCCCATCCTGTCCTATTCCCAACTCTCTTGACGGCTCCCATCCTGTCCTATTCCCAACTCTCTTGACGGCTCCCATCCTGTTCTATTCCCAACTCTCTTGACGGCTCCCATCCTGTTCTATTCCCAACTCTCTTGACGGCTCCCATCCTGTTCTATTCCCAACTCTCTTGACGGCTCCCATCCTGTTCTATTCCCAACTCTCTTGACGGCTCCCATCCTGTTCTATTCCCAACTCTCTTGACGGCTCCCATCCTGTTCTATTCCCAACTCTCTTGACGGCTCCCATCCTGTTCTATTCCCAACTCTCTTGACGGCTCCCATCCTGTTCTATTCCCAACTCTCTTGACGGCTCCCATCCTGTCCTATTCCCAACTCTCTTGACGGCTCCCATCCTGTCCTATTCCCAACTCTCTTGACGGCTCCCATCCTGTCCTATTCCCAACTCTCTTGACGGCTCCCATCCTGTCCTATTCCCAACTCTCTTGACGGCTCCCATCCTGTCCTATTCCCAACTCTCTTGACGGCTCCCATCCTGTCCTATTCCCAACTCTCTTGACGGCTCCCATCCTGTTCTATTCCCAACTCTCTTGACGGCTCCCATCCTGTTCTATTCCCAACTCTCTTGACGGCTCCCATCCTGTTCTATTCCCAACTCTCTTGACGGCTCCCATCCTGTTCTATTCCCAACTCTCTTGACGGCTCCCATCCTGTTCTATTCCCAACTCTCTTGACGGCTCCCATCCTGTTCTATTCCCAACTCTCTTGACGGCTCCCATCCTGTCCTATTCCCAACTCTCTTGACGGCTCCCATCCTGTCCTATTCCCAACTCTCTTGACTGGCTCCCATCCTGTCCTATTCCCAACTCTCTTGACGGCTCCCATCCTGTCCTATTCCCAACTCTCTTGACGGCTCCCATCCTGTCCTATTCCCAACTCTCTTGACGGCTCCCATCCTGTCCTATTCCCAACTCTCTTGACGGCTCCCATCCTGTCCTATTCCCAACTCTCTTGACGGCTCCCATCCTGTCCTATTCCCAACTCTCTTGACGGCTCCCATCCTGTCCTATTCCCAACTCTCTTGACGGCTCCCATCCTGTCCTATTCCCAACTCTCTTGACGGCTCCCATCCTGTCCTATTCCCAACTCTCTTGACGGCTCCCATCCTGTCCTATTCCCAACTCTCTTGACGGCTCCCATCCTGTCCTATTCCCAACTCTCTTGACGGCTCCCATCCTGTCCTATTCCCAACTCTCTTGACGGCTCCCATCCTGTCCTATTCCCAACTCTCTTGACGGCTCCCATCCTGTCCTATTCCCAACTCTCTTGACGGCTCCCATCCTGTCCTATTCCCAACTCTCTTGACGGCTCCCATCCTGTCCTATTCCCAACTCTCTTGACGGCTCCCATCCTGTCCTATTCCCAACTCTCTTGACGGCTCCCATCCTGTTCTATTCCCAACTCTCTTGACGGCTCCCATCCTGTTCTATTCCCAACTCTCTTGACGGCTCCCATCCTGTTCTATTCCCAACTCTCTTGACGGCTCCCATCCTGTTCTATTCCCAACTCTCTTGACGGCTCCCATCCTGTTCTATTCCCAACTCTCTTGACGGCTCCCATCCTGTTCTATTCCCAACTCTCTTGACGGCTCCCATCCTGTTCTATTCCCAACTCTCTTGACGGCTCCCATCCTGTTCTATTCCCAACTCTCTTGACGGCTCCCATCCTGTCCTATTCCCAACTCTCTTGACGGCTCCCATCCTGTCCTATTCCCAACTCTCTTGACGGCTCCCATCCTGTCCTATTCCCAACTCTCTTGACGGCTCCCATCCTGTCCTATTCCCAACTCTCTTGACGGCTCCCATCCTGTCCTATTCCCAACTCTCTTGACGGCTCCCATCCTGTCCTATTCCCAACTCTCTTGACGGCTCCCATCCTGTTCTATTCCCAACTCTCTTGACGGCTCCCATCCTGTTCTATTCCCAACTCTCTTGACGGCTCCCATCCTGTTCTATTCCCAACTCTCTTGACGGCTCCCATCCTGTTCTATTCCCAACTCTCTTGACGGCTCCCATCCTGTTCTATTCCCAACTCTCTTGACGGCTCCCATCCTGTTCTATTCCCAACTCTCTTGACGGCTCCCATCCTGTTCTATTCCCAACTCTCTTGACGGCTCCCATCCTGTTCTATTCCCAACTCTCTTGACGGCTCCCATCCTGTTCTATTCCCAACTCTCTTGACGGCTCCCATCCTGTTCTATTCCCAACTCTCTTGACGGCTCCCATCCTGTTCTATTCCCAACTCTCTTGACGGCTCCCATCCTGTTCTATTCCCAACTCTCTTGACGGCTCCCATCCTGTTCTATTCCCAACTCTCTTGACGGCTCCCATCCTGTTCTATTCCCAACTCTCTTGACGGCTCCCATCCTGTTCTATTCCCCACTCTCCCATCCTGTTCTATTCCAACTCTCTTGACGGCTCCCATCCTGTTCTATTCCCAACTCTCTTGACGGCTCCCATCCTGTCCTATTCCCAACTCTCTTGACGGCTCCCATCCTGTCCTATTCCCAACTCTCTTGACGGCTCCCATCCTGTCCTATTCCCAACTCTCTTGACGGCTCCCATCCTGTCCTATTCCCAACTCTCTTGACGGCTCCCATCCTGTCCTATTCCCAACTCTCTTGACGGCTCCCATCCTGTCCTATTCCCAACTCTCTTGACGGCTCCCATCCTGTCCTATTCCCAACTCTCTTGACGGCTCCCATCCTGTCCTATTCCCAACTCTCTTGACGGCTCCCATCCTGTCCTATTCCCAACTCTCTTGACGGCTCCCATCCTGTCCTATTCCCAACTCTCTTGTGGCTCCCATCCTGTCCTATTCCCAACTCTCTTGACGGCTCCCATCCTGTCCTATTCCCAACTCTCTTGACGGCTCCCATCCTGTCCTATTCCCAACTCTCTTGACGGCTCCCATCCTGTCCTATTCCCAACTCTCTTGACGGCTCCCATCCTGTCCTATTCCCAACTCTCTTGACGGCTCCCATCCTGTCCTATTCCCAACTCTCTTGACGGCTCCCATCCTGTCCTATTCCCAACTCTCTTGACGGCTCCCATCCTGTCCTATTCCCAACTCTCTTGACGGCTCCCATCCTGTCCTATTCCCAACTCTCTTGACGGCTCCCATCCTGTCCTATTCCCAACTCTCTTGACGGCTCCCATCCTGTCCTATTCCCAACTCTCTTGACGGCTCCCATCCTGTCCTATTCCCAACTCTCTTGACGGCTCCCATCCTGTCCTATTCCCAACTCTCTTGACGGCTCCCATCCTGTCCTATTCCCAACTCTCTTGACGGCTCCCATCCTGTCCTATTCCCAACTCTCTTGACGGCTCCCATCCTGTTCTATTCCCAACTCTGACAGATAGTGACAGTCCCATCCTGTTCTATTCCCAACTCTGACAGATAGTGACAGTCCCATCCTGTTCTATTCCCAACTCTGACAGATTGACAGTCCCATCCTGTTCTATTCCCAACTCTGACAGATAGTGCAGTCCCATCCTGTTCTATTCCCAACTCTGACAGATTGACAGTCCCATCCTGTTCTATTCCCAACTCTCTTGACGGCTCCCATCCTGTTCTATTCCCAACTCTTGACGGACAGTCCCATCCTGTTCTATTCCCCACTCAACTCTGACGTGCTCCCATCCTGTTCTATTCCCCACTCTCAGATTGACGGCTCCCATCCTGTTCTATTCCCCACTCTCTTGACGGTCCCATCCTGTTATGTTCTATTCCCCACTCTCTTGACGGCAGTCCCATCCTGTTCTATTCCCCACTCTCTGACGGATAGTGACAGTCCCATCCTGCTCCCATCCTGTTCTATTCCCCACTCTGACGGATAGTGACAGGCTCCCATCCTGTTCTATTCCCAACTCTCTTGACGGCTCCCATCCTGTTCTATTCCCAACTCTCTTGACGGCTCCCATCCTGTTCTATTCCCAACTCTGACAGATTGACGGCTCCCATCCTGTTCTATTCCCAACTCTCTTGACGGCTCCCATCCTGTTCTATTCCCAACTCTCTTGACGGCTCCCATCCTGTTCTATTCCCAACTCTCAGATAGTGACAGTCCCATCCTGTTATGTACCCAACTCTGACAGATAGTGCTCCCATCCTGTTCTATTCCCAACTCTCTTGACGGCTCCCATCCTGTTCTATTCCCAACTCTCTTGACGGCTCCCATCCTGTTCTATTCCCAACTCTCTTGACGGCTCCCATCCTGTTCTATTCCCAACTCTCTTGACGGCTCCCATCCTGTTCTATTCCCAACTCTCTTGACGGCTCCCATCCTGTTCTATTCCCAACTCTCTTGACGGCTCCCATCCTGTTCTATTCCCAACTCTCTTGACGGCTCCCATCCTGTTCTATTCCCAACTCTCTTGACGGCTCCCATCCTGTTCTATTCCCAACTCTCTTGACGGCTCCCATCCTGTTCTATTCCCAACTCTCTTGACGGCTCCCATCCTGTTCTATTCCCAACTCTCTTGACGGCTCCCATCCTGTTCTATTCCCCACTCTCTTGACGGCTCCCATCCTGTTCTATTCCCAACTCTCTTGACGGCTCCCATCCTGTTCTATTCCCAACTCTCTTGACGGCTCCCATCCTGTTCTATTCCCAACTCTCTTGACGGCTCCCATGGTCCTCACTCTTATTCCCAGAAGTCCGTGACAGATTCTTTTGCATCCTATAAAGGGAAAGGGGGAAACCTAGTCAGTTCCACAACTGAATGCATTCAACTGAAATATGTCTTCCTCATTAAACCCAACCCCTCTGAATATAGCTCAGTAAGCCGTACTTTAGCTATGGAATTCTACTCCAAACTGTTTCATCAATAGTTAAGATAGTTAAGACCTCTCTGGTTAGGAGGACTAACAAGAATGACTGTTTCCCTGCCTGGAAGAAAGGTGTGCATCCATAGGACACTGTATTGTATCTGACTAGGAGGGATATACTGTCCACTAGAGGGCACTGTAGCCATGTGAATACCACCATCAATCTGTCCTCACATAGACTCTACAGCCCCGCTTCTGAATCTAACGGTCCACAACACACAACCATCACACACTCTTCTCTCCCTCTGGAGAACATCGAGGATGCACACGCTTAGAGACTCACACTTTGATACACACACTTACACACACGTGCCCTTTGAAGTCAGTCAGAGCATTAGAGCCTTGGCTCATTGTGAAACCTAGTGTAACTAAACTAACTATGTTTTGTTCTGTCTGGCCTTCTTTCTCCCCCTGTTTTGTGTGTGTGTGTGTGTGTGTGTTAGCGTTAGCCTGCCTGCCTGTATGTGCATGATTAGAATCAAGTGTGTTTGCCAGCTCGCTGACAGAGAGAGACCAGACAGATCAGTTCAGTCTACTGTTGTTTTGTTTGGAGCAGTTGTTGCTGTCTGCAGCTTAGTGATGGAGCAGTTGTTGCTGTCGGCAGCTTAATGATGAAGCAGTTGTTGCTGTCGGCAGCTTAGTGATGAAGCAGTTGTTGCTGTCGGCAGCTTAGTGATGGAGCAGTTGTTGCTGTCGGCAGCTTAGTGATGGAGCAGTTGTTGCTGTCGGCAGCTTAGTGATGGAGCAGTTGTTGCTGTCGGCAGCTTAGTGATGGGAATCATAGTGATGGGAAGAGAAGGTTGTTGAGGTCAATTTAGGTCAATAACTCATTATTTCTCCCATAAGGACCAATGGTACAGTTTGGCCACTCAGAAAAATGTAAAAAAAAAAAAAATGAAATGTATCTATCATTGTGTACAATGTGATGTGTTAACCATGTACTGACATGTATTACATATGCTATGGTCGTTGATAGGAGTGTTAGGAGTTATCCAGGGGTTTCAGACCTCAAGTAGTCATGTTTACAGAAGGCGTGGGACATGTACTCATCTCTAATAATGTTTGGTAAACTGTGGTTTTGGAGTGGGAGTGCGACAGTAATCCTACAGAGTGCTAACAACATGCTCCCGGTGTGAAATTCCATTTCAATTGGGCCCTGGTCAAAGGTAGTGCACTATATAGGGAATAGGATGCCATTTGGGATGCACCCTCTGCGAGTTCCCCCTCATCTGTTCTGAGCCGCCCCATGTAAAACTCTGCTGACATTTCTCCTTCGCTCTGACACACACGGATGTTCCCGTCGCCTCCCAAACCACACGTCTCAGATTAACACTGATTGCTGCACAGGGGTAGAATATACTCCCCTGAAATTGGAACGTTTAACTGATTTCATCTCCTAGCTGGTGTCTTCTCAGTGTAGCCTGATCATTTGTCCTGGAGTGGAAAACAGCTCCAGATAAAATATTTAGCCTGCATCAGCCCCTGATCAGCCTGTGATGAGCCTCATGTTTCACTGTGATTGAGTGAGCCTGGTTACTCCTCCCACGCCCTCGCATGACTAATGAGCTGTTTGCATGCCGAGGTTACTGATTGGATGAGCATGCATATTATATGAATAGGGATTGGACCAGGCCGAAAGTGAATGAGGACCCGCTGGCAAAGTGAGAGATGAAATGCTTCAACCTCCATTCCGTCTGTCGGTGTGAGGGTGGGATGGAAAGGGGGTGGAGTGGTAGGTATACAGTTGGATTCACTTCACATGGCTTCACTCTGAGTTTAGTCTGTCAGAAAGAGATGGGGAGAGATGGATTCTCATCCATCATATAAAGATGAAAGGATGGATAGAGGATGACGGGATGGATAGAGGATGACGGGATGGATAGAGGATGACGGGATGGATAGAGGATGACGGGATGGATAGAGGATGACGGGATGGATAGAGGATGACGGGATGGATAGCGGATGACGGGATGGATAGCGGATGACGGGATGGATAGCGGATGACGGGATGGATAGCGGATGACGGGATGGATAGAGATAGATGAAGGGAGGGATAGAGGATGAAGGGATGGATAGAGATGGATGAAGGGAGGGATAGAGGATGAAGGGATGGATAGAGATAGATGAAGGGATAGAGGATGAAGGGAGATGATAGGGATGGATAATGAAACTACATGTCTCAGCCTCTGGGTCCTGTCGATAATGTAGCCTCAGCCTCTGGGTCCTGTCTGGATAATGAAACTACATGTAGCCTCAGCCTCTGGGTCCTGTCTGGATAATGAAACTACATGTAGCCTCAGCCTCTGGGTCCTGTCTGGATAATGAAACTCAGCCTCTGGGTCCTGTCATGTAGCCTCAGCCTCTGGGTCCTGTCTGGATAATGAAACTACATGTAGCCTCAGCCTCTGGGTCCTGTCTGGATAATGAAACTACATGTAGCCTCAGCCTCTGGGTCCTGTCTGGATAATGAAACTACATGTAGCCTCAGCCTCTGGGTCCTGTCTGGATAATGAAACTACATGTAGCCTCAGCCTCTGGGTCCTGTCTGGATAATGAAACTACATGTAGCCTCAGCCTCTGGGTCCTGTCTGGATAATGAAACTACATGTTGCCTCAGCCTCTGGGTCCTGTCTGGATAATGAAACTACATGTAGCCTCAGCCTCTGGGTCCTGTCTGGATAATGAAACTACATGTAGCCTCAGCCTCTGGGTCCTGTCTGGATAATGCACACTGACTCTGAAGTATTTGTTTTCACTCACTTTCTTTTGGCCATCTTTTTATTTGTTTTATTGGCTTTTTCTTTGCAACTCTGCCTAGAAAGCCAGCATCCCGGAGTCGCCTCTTCACTGTTGACGTTGAGTCTGGTGTTTTGTGGGTACTATTTAATGAAGCTGCCAGTTGAGAACTTGTGAGGCGTCTGTTTCTCAGCTAGACACTAATGTACTCGTCCTCTTGCTCAGTTGTGCACCGGAGCTTCCCACTCCTCTTTCTATTCTGGTTAGAGTCAGTTTGCGCTCTTCTGTGAAGGGAGTAGTACACAGTGTTGTACAAGATCTTCAGTTTCTTGGCAATTTCTCGCATGGAATAGCCTTCATTTCTCAGAACAAGAATAGACTGACGAGTTTAAGAAGAAAGTTCTTTGTTTCTGGCCATTTTGAGCCTGTAATCGAACCCACAAATGCTGACGCTCCAGATACTCAACTAGTCTAAAGAAGGCCAGTTTTATTGCTTCTTTAATCAGAACAACAGTTTTCAGCTGTGCTAACATAATTGCAAAAGGGTTTTCTAATGATCAATTAGCCTTTTAAAATTATAAACTTGGATTAGCTAACACAACGTGCCTTTGGAACACACAGGAGTGATGGTTGCTAATAGTGGGCCTCTGTAGATATTCCATAAAAAATCTGCCATTTCCAGCTACAATAGTCATTTACAACATTAACAATGTCTACACTGTATTTCTGATCAATTTGATGTTATTTTAAAGGACAAAAAATGTGCCTTTCTTTCAAAAACAAGGACATTTCTAAACTTTTGAACGGGAATGTATATTATTAAATTATATTATATTTAGGCCTCCCGGGTGGCGCAGTGGTTAAGGGTGCTGTACTACAGCGCCAGCTGTGCCACCAGAGATTCTGGGTTCGCGCCCAGGCTCTGTCGTAACCAGCCGCGACCGGGAGGTCCGTGGGGCGACACGCAATTGGACTAGCGTCTTCCGGGTTCGGGAGGGTTTTGTCGGTAGGGATATCCTTGTCTCATCGTGCACCAGCGACCTCTGTGGCGGGCCGGGCGCAGTGCACGCTAACCAAGGTTGCCAGGTGCACGGTGTTTCCTCCGACACACACACTCGCTGTGTTAAGAAGCAGTGCGGCTTGGTTGGGTTGTGTATCGGAGGACGCATGACTTTCAACCTTTGTTGAGCCCGTACGGGAGTTGTAGCGATGAGACAAGATAGTAATTGGGGAGAAAGAAGGGGTAAAATTCTAATTAAAAATAATATTATATTTGAGATTCTTCAAAGTTGCCACCCTTTGCCTTATTGACAGCTTTGCACACTCTTGGCATTCTCTCAACCAGCTTCACGAGGTAGTCACCTGGAATGCATTTCAGTTAAAAGTTAATTTGTGGAATTTCTTTCCTCAATGCTTTCGAGCCAATCCGTTGTGTTGTGACAAGGTGGGGGCGGTATACAGAAGAGAGCCCTATTTGGTAAAAGACCAAGTCCATATTATGGCAAGAACAGCTCAAATAAGCAAAGAGAAACAGTCCATCATTACTTGAAGACATGAAGGTCAGTCAATCTGTAAAATCCCAAGAACTTTCAAAGTTTCTTCAAGTGCAGTCGCAAAAACCATCAAGCACTATGATGAAACTGGTTCACATGAGGACCGCCAAAGGAAAGGAAGGCCCAAAGTTACCTCTGCTGCAGAGGATAAGTTCATTAGAGTTAGGGTCCTGTGTGGCTCAGTCGGTAGAGCATGGCCCAAAGTTCCCACTGGGGCCACCCATATGCAAAAGTAGTGGCTCCAGCCGACTTGTGAGTCGCTTTGGACAAAAGCGTCTGCTAAATGGGATATTATTATTTATTTATTATAGAGTTAACTGCATCTTAGATTGCAGCTCAAATAAATGCTTCACAGAGTCAACATCAACTGTTCAGAGGAGACTGCGTGAATCACGCCTTCATGGTTGAATTGATGCAAAGAAACCACTACTAAAGGACACCAATAATAAGAAAAGACTTGCTTGGTCCAAGAAACACGAGCAATGGACATTAGACCGCTAGTCAATCACCACCTTCCGGAGACACCTGAAACACCTCTTCAAGGAATACCTAGGATAGGATAAGTCACCACCCCCCCTTAATGATTTTGCACTATTTTGGCTGTTCACTGGATGTCAGAAGGTGAATTCACCAATTTGTAAGTCGCTCTGGATAAGAGCGTCTGCTAAATGACTTAAATGTAACTTAAATGTAGTCCAAATTTGCGATTTTTGGTTCCAACCGCTGTGTCTTTGTGGAGCGCAGAGTAGGTGAACGGATGATCGCCTTATGTGTGGTTCCCACCGTGAAGCATGGAGGAGGAGGTGTGGGGGTGCTTTGCTGGTGACACTGTCAGTGATTTATTTAGAATTCAAGGCACACTTAACCTGCATGGCTACCACAGCATTCTGCAGCGATATTCCATCCCATCTGGTTTGCATTGTCCTGTTTTTCAACAGCTGTTTTTCAACAGGACAATGACCCAAAACACACCTGTACGGGCTATTTTACCACGAAGGAGAGTGATGGAGTGCTGCATCAGATGACCTGGCTTCCACAATCACCTGACCTCAACCCAATTGAGATGGTTTGGGATGAGTTGGACCGCGGAGTGAAGGACCGCGGAGTGAAGGAAAAGCAGCCAAGAAATGCTCAGCACGTGGGAACTCCTTCAAGACTGTTTGAAAAGCATTCCAGGTGAAGCTGGTTGAGAGAATGCCAAGAGTGTGCAAAGCTGTCATCAGGGCAGGCTACTTTGAAGAATCTCAAATATAAAATATATTTTTGGTTACTGCATGATTCCATGTGTGATTTCATAATTTTGATGTCTTTGCTATTATTCTACAATGTAGAAAAAAGTAAAGAAAACCCCTTGAATGAATAGGTGTGTCCAAACTTTTGACTGGTACTGTGTGTGTGGCTTATAATTAAAAAAAAATATATATATATTATATATATATAATAAATGTTGTTCCACTTCATGATTGTGTCCCACTTGTTGTTGATTCTTCACAAAAAAATACAGTTTTATATCTTTATGTTTGAAGCCTGAAATGTGGCAAAAGGTCGCAAAGTTCAAGGGGGCCGAATACTTTCGCAAGGCACTATATATATATATATATATATAGTAGAGCCAGCTGCTAAATATGTTCCAAAAGATCTAAGCCATAGGGCTAATCGGTGTCGTAACTATGGTCCCTGGAACTACGAACTATGTTGTTATTTTGGTCATTTGAGTACGGGTAGCTGTGGTTGTTAAAGGAGAGAGGAGGCTTGGTGCCAGCCAGGCACATTCATCTGTGCCCGGTTATTTATATATATATATATATGGGGGATTGGAAACGATGCAGACAATTACATGTATGGAAGCTACAAACTATCTACGTTTTTAAAGCTGATCTACCCCCCCCCCCCCCAATAATAAACACTTATAGGTCAAATGTATTTCCGTCGACTGGTATTTCCATCAACGAATAGGCTAAGGACCATTATTTTTGCTCTCTTTTTTAAATTCCTGTTTATTGGCCGGCGCCAGTTTTATTGATCTGCTTTTCATATTACCAACTAATGGAAACCCTGGGTGTGTAGGTGTGCGCATATTTTGTGAATCTACGTCAAATACATGCATGTTTGTGAGTGAAACCAACCAAGTCAAGACAGCTGGCTCTACTCTTCCAGAACCATGATTAAATATGATGTATATAACAACCTTCTAAACCCCCCTTCTCTGTAAATGAGGATTGTACTTCCACTTTGCATGGGAAGCTACTGTTTAGCAGTTGGCAGCAACTAAACTCTATGTAGTTGGTGGGTCTTGGGCTAAACTCCCAGGGTCTATACTTACGACATTGCATGTCTCTTGATTTAAACCAGTGGTAACACGACATAGGCATGCACAGTTTGATTTCCCGTAACAATAGTTGTTCTCCATATTAGGACGTGATCAGGTATATCTTCAACAATTGTCTGTGCTCCTCATTCCTTGACATAAAAGCTGCAATATGTAACTTTTTGGGCGACCTGACCAAATTCACATAGAAATCTGAGTTATAGATCTCATTTAAAGTCTAAGAAGCACTAGACCTGTTCTATGTGCGCTATTTCTATGCTTGCCGTTCTAAAGTTTTGTTTTTGCATCTTTAGCTTATGGTTTTGTACACCAGCTTTAAACAGCTGAAAATACAATGTTTTTTGTTATTGAAAATATATTTCAGAGGTTTAGATTGTACAATGATTCTCTACACTATACTTGATTGTTTTGTCACAAACTGAAATTAGGCAAACTATTTGAATTTTATCAACCAGGAACATGTATGGAGCGATTTCTGCATAGTGTACCTTTACTGCATAAATCCTATCAGCTGCTAAATATGTTCCAAAAGATCTAAGCCATAGGGCTAATCGGTGTCGTAACTATGGTCCCTGGAACTACGAACTATGTTGTTATTTTGGTCATTTGAGTACGGGTAGCTGTGGTTGTTAAAGGAGAGGGGAGGCTTGGTGCCAGCCAGGCACATTCATCTGTGCCCGGCTATCATTCCATCACTGTTGTGTATCCCCTGGCAATTCAGAGATGGAACAATGACCCAGTTTTCACACCTGGGTTGTGTTGAATCGCAAACCGTAGTAAAATGTTTTGCAAAGGAAAAACAAATCTGTATTCAGTGTTTCCCCTCGGATTTGTTTCAACAGCAGTGGCAAAGTGTGGATGTTTTTGCTGTTTTAAAGCAAATTTCGTGCAATTCCACACATTTTGCCATGGCTTATGCCTTGTTCTTATGCTATCTGAGTGACTCAAACATTCTAACAAAATCAGTAGAGGCACCGTGCCATGACATGGAGAATTTTAGATTCTCTCTGACTGTCTAGATTTTATTTTGATGATTGTTAGTTCTAGAAGATAATATGATTTAAATATACTGTATATAGGTCCATTATCTTTCCAACTTACTTTATATCTGGTAATAGTTGTTTTTAGTTTACACTGAAAATGTTTTACCTTCCCCATTTTATTACATTTGTTGGTATTTTTAATTTTGATTGTCATTTTCTCTCGACTGACCCTGGTTTTCAAAGTCTGACTCTTTTCACTGGTGAAAGTCGACCAGTAGAAGCAGCAGTGACATGGCAGCTGTTGAGGACTTCAGTGGCCTGTCACTGCTTTATCTTATCTCCTCTGAGAGTCACACTCCATAGACACACATGGTTTGACAGCACATACCGCACATGCATGTGTGTGGCGTACCTAGACCTTAAACAACCCCAGCCACTACACATAGAAACACATGGTTTTAAACTGGACGGTAGTTGGCGCACCTAGACCTTAAACAACCCCGAGCCACTACACATAGAAACACATGGTTTTAAACAGCTGGACGGTAGTTGGCGCACCTAGACCTTAAACAACCCCGAGCCACTACACATAGAAACACATGGTTTTAAACTGGACGGTAGTTGGCGCACCTAGACCTTAAACAACCCCGAGCCACTACACATAGAAACACATGGTTTTAAACTGGACGGTAGTTGGCGCACCTAGACCTTAAACAACCCCGAGCCACTACACATAGAAACACATGGTTTTAAACTGGACGGTAGTTGGCGCACCTAGACCTTAAACAACCCCTAGCCACTACACATAGAAACACATGGTTTTAAACTGGACGGTCAGTTGGCGCACCTAGACCTTAAACAACCCCGAGCCACTACACATAGAAACACATGGTTTTAAACTGGACGGTAGTTGGCGCACCTAGACCTTAAACAACCCCGAGCCACTACACATAGAAACACATGGTTTTAAACTGGATTCCTTCGGTAGTTGGCGCACCTAGACCTTAAACAACCCCTAGCCACTACACATAGAAACACATGGTTTTAAACTGGACGGTAGTTGGCGCACCTAGACCTTAAACAACCCCGAGCCACTACACATAGAAACACATGGTTTTAAACTGGACGGTAGTTGGCGCACCTAGACCTTAAACAACCCCTAGCCACTACACATAGAAACACATGGTTTTAAACTGGACGGTAGTTGGCGCACCTAGACCTTAAACAACCCCTAGCCACTACACATAGAAACACATGGTTTTAAACTGGACGGTAGTTGGCGCACCTAGACCTTAAACAACCCCGAGCCACTACACATAGAAACACATGGTTTTAAACTGGACGGTAGTAGAAACACATGGCGCACCTAGACCTTAAACAACCCCTAGCCACTACACATAGAAACACATGGTTTTAAACTGGACGGTAGTTGGCGCACCTAGACCTTAAACAACCCCGAGCCACTACACATAGAAACACATGGTTTTAAACTGGACGGTAGTTGGCGCACCTAGACCTTAAACAACCCCGAGCCACTACACATAGAAACACATGGTTTTAAACTGGACGGTAGTTGGCGCACACACGCACATATCACATAGAAACACACACACACACACATATCACCACACACACACCACACACACACACACATAACACCACACACACACACACACACACACACACACACACACACACACACACACACACACACACACACACACACACACACACACACACACACACACATAACACCACACACACACATCACCACACACACACACAGTCTACAACTGTCTGCATGTCTTTGCTGCTCCACTTTCCTTGGATCTCCCTGGGATGCTGTCATTCCAGCTGATCGCCCTTCCTGTGTGGAGTGTATTGATCCCTTCATTTCCTCCCGCTTTCCCTGAAATCATCACTAAGTGGAGACCATCCCTGACCAATGGGGATCACACACACACACACACACACACACTATATAAACGGGAGCTCAACACAAATCAACCCACTAACACAGCTGATGGTGTCCAGACATGTGCAGCAGTGTTTTTCTTCTCCCTCTACCCTGCAGTGTTTCACATGGAATTAGTTCCAGGATAAACTTTACCTGTGGCGCTCAACTGACAGATGGAGAGAAGCAGAGGAAAGCTTCACACATAAACACACACACACACACAACAGCTAGCCCGCCAGCTTTCCTGCTAACAAGAGAACATCTTAGTCATCTCCTCCAGACACAGCCCTGGAATTCACTGATTAAACTATCACCTTGTTAAGTCATTTACCGAAACCCAAGCCCTGTGTGTGTGATGACTTCTCTCCTGTCGCCTGTTCTCTGCTGTCCTGAAAGCCCAGCCAAGCCTAACCTCCGTCAGTTAGAACATGAGGTCACACAAACACAGCAGAGGAAACTCACTCTCACACAAACAAACTTGTTTGCACTTGTTGGTGTCTTAGTGTGTGGGGGTGTGTTGATCTCTCAGGGGAAATAACATCTGATGTAGCCAATGTGTTCCTGGTCTGGTGTTTTGTTTGGGAAACATACCTCTACTCTCCTGTCTCCATCCTCTACATGGTAAACCATGGTAATAATAGTGGTAAATAACCTCATCTCCTGTCTCCATCCTCTACATGGTAAACCATGGTAATAATAGTGGTAAATAACCTCATCTCCTGTCTCTATCCTCTACATGGTAAACCATGGTAATAATAGTGGTAAATAACCTCATCTCCTGTCTCCATCCTCTACATGGTAAACCATGGTAATAATAGTGGTAAATAACCTCATCTCCTGTCTCTATCCTCTACATTGTAAACCATGGTAATAATAGTGGTAAATAACCTCATCTCCTGTCTCTATCCTCTACATGGTAAACCATGGTAATAATAGTGGTAAATAACCTCATCTCCTGTCTCTATCCTCTACATGGTAAACCATGGTAATAATAGTGGTAAATAACCTCATCTCCTGTCTCTATCCTCTACATGGTAAACCATGGTAATAATAGTGGTAAATAACCTCATCTCCTGTCTCTATCCTCTACATGGTAAACCATGGTAATAATAGTGGTAAATAACCTCATCTCCTGTCTCTATCCTCTACATGGTAAACCATGGTAATAATAGTGGTAAATAACCTCATCTCCTGTCTCTATCCTCTACATGGTAAACCATGGTAATAATAGTGGTAAATAACCTCATCTCCTGTCTCTATCCTCTACATGGTAAACCATGGTAATAATAGTGGTAAATAACCTCATCTCCTGTCTCTATCCTCTACATGATAATAATAGTGGTAAATAACCTCATCTCCTGTCTCTATCCTCTACATTGTAAACCATGGTAATAATAGTGGTAAATAACCTCATCTCCTGTCTCTATCCTCTACATGGTAAACCATGGTAATAATAGTGGTAAATAACCTCATCTCCTGTCTCCATCCTCTTCATGGTAATAATAGTGGTAAATAACCTCATCTCCTGTCTCCATCCTCTTCATGGTAATAATAGTGGTAAATAACCTCATCTCCTGTCTCCATCCTCTTCATGGTAATAATAGTGGTAAATAACCTCATCTCCTGTCTCCATCCTCTTCATGATAATAATAGTGGTAAATAACCTCATCTCCTGTCTCTATCCTCTACATTGTAAACCATGGTAATAATAGTGGTAAATAACCTCATCTCCTGTCTCCATCCTCTTCATGGTAATAATAGTGGTAAATAACCTCATCTCCTGTCTCTATCCCTACATGGTAAACCATGGTAATAATACTGGTAAATAACCTCATCTCCTGTCTCCATCCTCTTCATGGTAATAATAGTGGTAAATAACCTCATCTCCTGTCTCCATCCTCTTCATGGTAATAATAGTGGTAAATAACCTCATCTCCTGTCTCCATCCTCTTCATGGTAATAATAGTGGTAAATAACCTCATCTCCTGTCTCCATCCTCTTCATGGTAATAATAGTGGTAAATAACCTCATCTCCTGTCTCCATCCTCTTCATGGTAATAATACTGGTAAATAACCACATCTCCTGTCTCCATCCTCTTCATGGTAATAATAGTGGTAAATAACCTCATCTCCTGTCTCCATCCTCTTCATGGTAATAATAGTGTTAAATAACCTCATCTTCTGTCTCCATCCTCTTCATGGTAATAATAGTGGTAAATAACCTCATCTCCTGTCTCCATCCTCTTCATGGTAAACCATGGTAATAATTAAGCAATAAGGTTTGAGGTGTGGCATATGGCTGATATACCACTGCTAAGGGCTGTTCTTATGCACAATGCAGCGCAGAGTGCCTGGACACAGCCCTTAGCCTTGATATATGGGTCACATATAAACTAGTTACCAACATAAATCGAGCAGTAAATATACATGTTTTATCATACCCGTTGTATACAGTATGATATACCACGGCTGTCAGCCAATAAGAATTCAGGACTCAAATCACCCAGTTTATAATGGTAAATAACCTGTGCATGTGGGTTTTAGAGATGTATTTCAGAGCAGTGTTTTTGTTGTTGATGTTTTTTAATCAAACCAATAGAGCTTGAAAACCTGTCAACAATCCATGAGAAAGACCCTAGGAGGTATGTGGTAAAGCCTTTCAACACGTTCGAAACCAGAGCCTTCTAATTGGACTCCTGACCTAATTGGCCAATGATAATAGTCATATGTCATCCCAGGGCACCTAGAGCCCCATGTCTTTATCTAAACATAGTGGTCAGTCCATAGAGGTAGGAAGAGGCCTTATCTCCTACTTTAAAATGGTGGAAACCTTCAATGGCAATGTCCGTGCTAAGATGGGTTGTATTCGTCTAGAGCTCTCGTTTGACCTTCATGGGTCAGTCTCCGGAAGAGAGGGAGCTGAGATCCTTGTATCCTCTCCAATACAAGACTGTAGCCAAAACTACAATCCAGCCTTTAGCTGGGGTCAAACACTGATCGCTTCCTCCCCCTTGAGGAGCCACTGCAATAATAGAACAGTATAGATGACCACATCAATGCTTTGGGAGTTTGGAGAGTTAACATTGTCTAATGCTGCATTCATTACACTAATGTTATTGGCAGGTTGTCCAGCTTCAACATTAAACCCCCCCACCTGTCATCAACATTCCTTGTCAAATGCCCCCCCCTCCCCGGCCCTGAATTGGCCTGTTGTGTAGTCTATAGCTGGAATGTGAATTGTGGAGAGTGTACAACGTGTTGTGTGGCTTGAATCCTCTCCTTGTCCTGCTGAATAACCTCTGGCTGGCGCTAGCTAACTCGATAGCTGTTAGCATGATCTAAGCCCCCAGTCATCTAACAAACAAATTAGTTGCAACGCAGCTCAGACTGTGTGTGGAGGGGGAATTCCTCTGGGTTAAAAACACTGGGGTCAGCTGGAACGGATCGCTGCAGGACACACACACACACACACACACACACACACAAAGCTTATTTGTCTGGAATTACTGTAGACATGTTTCTCCGACAGACTAGTAATGATGCAGCTAATAGTCTAAATGGGGTGGAGAGAAAGACAGACAGAGGGAGAGAAAAGGAAGAGACATTCTCTCCATTTATTACATTAGACTAAATATCAGGAATTACATTGTTTTTCCTCTCCATACACTTAATGAGAAACGAGGGAGGGATACACCGACGAACAAACATCTTCCTGACAGAAACAGTGGCGCAGCTCTACTCCCGGACCTCAGCATGACGCAAGGCTGTGTGTGTGTGTGTGAACGTCTCTCATCGCATGTTCTCTGTCTCCTCAGGGCGTATCCTGGACCTGAAGACAGGAACAGTGAAGAAAGAGGGGCAACAGTCGTCTATGAGGATGTGCATGGGCTCCAGACGATCCTTCATCTGCAGAATGAGGTGTGTCTCTGTCTGTGTGTCATTCCTCCATGAGCACATGGATGGTCTTTGCCTGTCTTAGGTGTGTGTGTGTGTGAGCGCAAGTGTGCACAATATATCAACTGGATCCATCTCTCCATCTGCGGGGGATTTAAAGTGTTAAGTGATAAACACCTGTGTTGTAGACTCACTCCCAATAGGACTCATCCATCCTTTAACTCTTGGAACTACCCATCCCCCGGATCCGGGAGAACTGTCATCAACTACACTAATTAGCATAGCACAACGGCCAAATAATCTTACTAGAAAATATTCATATTCATGAAATCACAAGTGAAATATAGCGAAACACAGCATAGCCTTTTGTTAATCACCTGGCCACTTACGCAATGTGGTCCTTTACGCTCATTCTTCAACATAAAGGCATGAAACTACGTCTAAAGGCTGTAGACACCTTAGGGAATACGTAGAAAAAGGAATCTGGTTGATATCCCTTTCAATGGCCAATAGGGATGCATAGGAAGACAACGGTTTCAAAATATGAGTCACTTCCTGATTGGATTTTTCTTAGGCTTTCGCCTGCAATATCAGTTCTGTTATACTCAGACAATATTTTTACAGTTCTGGAAACTGTGTTTTCTATCCTAAGCTGTCAATTATATGCATATTCTAGCGTCTGGTCCTGAGAAATAGGCTGTCTACTTTGGGAACGTTATTTTTCCAAAAATAAAAAGTGTCCCTTAGCTTCAAGAGGTTCAAACTTAGTCATCTCTGATATGTAGATACCTTCGTCTCCCTACATCAGCAATCATCCAGTCTTTGGTTCACACCTGCCTGGGTGATGTGTGCTGTATCCCAAATGGCATCCTATTCTCTATATAGTGCAGTACTTCTGATTAGGACCCATAGAGTGCACTACATAGGGAATAGGGTGTCATTTGGGACGTAGACTGTGATGTGCGTGTAGCCATAATCGATTTCATGCTTTCCCCCCGCCGCCATTGAGCCATATGCTTTCCCCCCGCGGCCATCGAGCCGTATGCTTTACCCCCGCGGCCATCGAGCCATATGCTTTCCCCCCGCGGCCATCGAGCCGTATGCTTTACCCCCGCGGCCATCGAGCCGTATGCTTTCCCCCCGCGGCCATCGAGCCATATGCTTTCCCCCCGCGGCCATCGAGCCATATGCTTTCCCCCCGTGGCCATCGAGCCATATGCTTTCCCCGCGGCCATCGAGCCCCCCGTGGCCATCGAGCCATATGCTTTCCCCCGCTTTTGGCCATCGAGCCATATGCTTTCCCCTGCGGCCATCGAGCCATATGCTTTCCCCGGGAAGCCTAACTCCGAGCCATATGCTTTCCCCCAGTGGCCATCGAGCCATATGCTTTCCCCCGCTGAAAGCCATCGAGCCATATGCTTTCCCCCCGGCCATCGGCCATATGCTTTCCCCGCGGCCATCGAGCCATATGCTTTCCCCCCGCGGCCATCGAGCCATATGCTTTCCCCCCGCGGCCATCGAGCCATATGCTTTCCCCCCGCGGCCATCGAGCCATATGCTTTCCCCCCGCGGCCATCGAGCCATATGCTTTCCCCCTTGTGCGGCCATCGAGCCATATGCTTTCCCCCCGTGGCCATCGAGCCATATGCTTTCGTGGCCATCGAGCCATATCCCCAAGATGATGTGAAGACGCACCATTGGTTAAAGTGATGGATGCTTCCATAGCTCACACGTCATTATGTATGACCTATCCTGCTGCAGATATTTCAATCATCAGGAATCCAGTTTAGAATCCCCCCTGGGTGGGTGTGTTTGTGGCATGCACCACCACCCCTCCCACTGGCTTCAACCCTAAGCACTACTTTTGTTTATTTCATTCTCAGGATGTTTAGAAATCTACAAACCGGTTCCCCTAATGCCCACAGATTGACTGCCAAAAGGTTTTTCAACTTAAACGTTTGACTCGAGCGGGTTTTAAAAAACCCAGACCACTGACACGTGTCTCCCCGATATTTCCGATGCGGCCTGTCGTGCCTAAAGCCTCGTTAGCACAGGAATGGAGATGTTTGTGTTTGTTGTCTGCTTCACTCACATTACACAGATGCTAATCACGCTTTGTTAGGACGACTGGAATGTGTGTGTGTCTTTGTTCCTTTTGCTATTTAGGCCGCTTGGCAAATTGAAAACAGCATGCAGGGATGACTGTCTGCACTCTGCGATGACCACAGCTAAGAATACACAACACACACACACAGAGCCCCAAACAGCATGCCATGCAACCAAGTGGAAAGGAATTGTTCATTTTTCAACATCATTTCAGGGAAGCTAAAATTAGCTAACTCCAGAAGAGCAAAAGATGCTGTCCTCTTGAACCTTTTGTTGATCAGTGGAAAAACCCAGGTTGTCCCTCCTCTCTGCTTTCAATAATACCTGACTCACCCGCTGAAAGAAACTCATGTCAAATGGCTTCCATCTTGGTTTCCATACTGTGAGACTGTGTAGACTTGGTTACAGCAGTTAAAGCTGACATCACCGACCATAAATCCCTTCTTCTGCTTCTTTGAAACTTCCTTAATCCAGGTTCTCAGGTCTCTGTGAGATACAGTCTGTTCTATAAGAGAGACCTGGTCCCTCTACATTTCTATGCAGTCATCTAATCAGTACACGTGTCATTTTGCAGACACAAAAACACAAACACACACACAAAAGCAGGTTCAGATTTCAAATGTATTGTTCTCATTGAGGAGAATCCTATCCACAGCAACATGGCAACACACCAAACAAGATTTTTCCAATAACACTCACCATGCCTGTGTTCCAAATGGCACCTTATTCCCTATATAGTTCATAGGGCTCTGGTCTGTAAAGTAGTGCGCTATATAGGGAATAGGGTGCAATTTGTCCTGCATTCATAGTCTCACACAGCAAACATAACAGTACATTATATAATGTCAGGCACTGGATATTTGTTCTGTGTGTGTGTGTGTGTGTGTGTGTGTGTGTGTGTGTGTGTTCTGGTTTATGGTCCATACACCTCATCAGTGCTGTGGGTTGACATGTCCCCAGTTCTGCAGCTCTTGTGTTCTAGCTCTCTGGTCTGAACATCTCTCTGTTTTCAGTGGCACTGATTAACATTAGTCTCTGTCTCCTCACACTCCGTTCCTTTCTCTGTGTGTGTGTCTATCTGTTTCTGCATTCATACCTGTGGCGGTGGACTACACGTGTGCCAAATGGGAGCCCTAGGCCCAGAGTTACTATTGTATGTGTGACGTATAGCAGGGTTCCCCAACTTGCGGCCTGCGGGTGATTTTATTTGCCCCTCCAAAGTATTTGTAGAAAAAAAAATGACATGACTGTCAAACAGCAGCAAATCAGCTCTAAGTGATGTACATTTTGGAAATCTGTTCCAAAGTATTCCCACACATACCAAAGAGAGATGTGATCCTATACACCAAAGTATTCCCACACATACCAGAGAGAGATGTGATCCTATACACCAAAGTATTCCCACACATACCAGAGAGAGATGTGATCCTATACACCAAAGTATTCCCACACATACCAAAGAGAGATGTGATCCTATACACCAAAGTATTCCCACACATACCAGAGAGAGATGTGATCCTATACACCAAAGTATTCCCACACATACCAGAGAGAGATGTGATCCTATACACCAAAGTATTCCCACACATACCAGAGAGAGATGTGATCCTATACACCAAAGTATTCCCACACATACCAGAGAGAGATGTGATCCTATACAAATGTGAGGTTTGAAATTATTGTTTTGGTCAAATATTCTTCTTGTCAAATATGCAGTCTACAAATTGTGTGATTATGTTCGGACCCCCTGACCATCAGCTCAAGAAAAGATCGTCCCGTGTCTGAATCTAGATGATGATCTCTGATGTACAGTACACTGTGTTTCTCACAGATCATCCCGTGTCTGAATCTAGTTGATGATCTCTGATGTACAGTACACTGTGTGTTTCTCACAGATCGTCCCGTGTCTGAATCTAGTTGATGATCTCTGATGTATAGTACACTGTGTTTCTCACAGATCATCCCGTGTCTGAATCTAGTTGATGATCTCTGATGTACAGTACACTGTGTTTCTCACAGATCATCCCGTGTCTGAATCTAGTTGATGATCTCTGATGTACAGTACACTGTGTTTCTCACAGATCATCCCGTGTCTGAATCTAGTTGATGATCTCTGATGTATAGTACACTGTGTTTCTCACAGATCATCCCGTGTCTGAATCTAGTTGATGATCTCTGATGTACAGTACACTGTGTTTCTCACAGATCATCCCGTGTCTGAATCTAGTTGATGATCTCTGATGTACAGTACACTGTGTTTCTCACAGATCATCCCGTGTCTGAATCTAGTTGATGATCTCTGATGTACAGTACACTGTGTTTCTCACAGATCATCCCGTGTCTGAATCTAGTTGATGATCTCTGATGTACAGTACACTGTGTTTCTGTCTGAATCTAGTTGATGATCTCTGATCAGTACACCCGTGTCTGAATCTAGTTGATGATCTCTGATGTACAGTACACTGTGTTTCTCACAGATCACCCCGTGTCTGAATCTAGTTGATGATCTCTGATGTACAGTACACTGTGTTTCTCACAGATCATCCCGTGTCTGAATCTAGTTGATGATCTCTGATGTACAGTACACTGTGTTTCTCACAGATCGTCCCGTGTCTGAATCTAGTTGATCTCTGATGTACAGTACACTGTGTTTCTCACAGATCATCCCGTGTCTGAATCTAGTTGATGATCTCTGATGTATAGTACACTGTGTTTCTCACAGATCATCCCGTGTCTGAATCTAGTTGATGATCTCTGATGTACAGTACACTGTGTTTCTCACAGATCGTCCCGTGTCTGAATCTAGTTGATGATCTCTGATGTACAGTACACTGTGTTTCTCACAGATCGTCCCGTGTCTGAATCTAGTTGATGATCTCTGATGTACAGTACACTGTGTTTCTCACAGATCGTCCCGTGTCTGAATCTAGTTGATGATCTCTGATGTACAGTACACTGTGTTTCTCACAGATCGTCCCGTGTCTGAATCTAGTTGATGATCTCTGATGTACAGTACACTGTGTTTCTCACAGATCATCCCGTGTCTGAATCTAGTTGATGATCTCTGATGTACAGTACACTGTGTTTCTCACAGATCGTCCCGTGTCTGAATCTAGTTGATGATCTCTGATGTACAGTACACTGTGTTTCTCACAGATCATCCCGTGTCTGAATCTAGTTGATGATCTCTGATGTATAGTACACTGTGTTTCTCACAGATCATCCCGTGTCTGAATCTAGTTGATGATCTCTGATGTACAGTACACTGTGTTTCTCACAGATCGTCCCGTGTCTGAATCTAGTTGATGATCTCTGATGTACAGTACACTGTGTTTCTCACAGATCATCCCGTGTCTGAATCTAGTTGATGATCTCTGATGTACAGTACACTGTGTTTCTCACAGATCATCCCGTGTCTGAATCTAGTTGATGATCTCTGATGTACAGTACACTGTGTTTCTCACAGATCATCCCGTGTCTGAATCTAGTTGATGATCTCTGATGTACAGTACACTGTGTTTCTCACAGATCATCCCGTGTCTGAATCTAGTTGATGATCTCTGATGTACAGTACACTGTGTTTCTCACAGATCGTCCCGTGTCTGAATCTAGTTGATGATCTCTGATGTACAGTACACTGTGTTTCTCACAGATCGTCCCGTGTCTGAATCTAGTTGATGATCTCTGATGTACAGTACACTGTGTTTCTCACAGATCATCCCGTGTCTGAATCTAGTTGATGATCTCTGATGTACAGTACACTGTGTTTCTCACAGATCATCCCGTGTCTGAATCTAGTTGATGATCTCTGATGTATAGTACACTGTGTTTCTCACAGATCATCCCGTGTCTGAATCTAGTTGATGATCTCTGATGTACAGTACACTGTGTTTCTCACAGATCGTCCCGTGTCTGAATCTAGTTGATGATCTCTGATGTACAGTACACTGTGTTTCTCACAGATCGTCCCGTGTCTGAATCTAGTTGATGATCTCTGATGTACAGTACACTGTGTTTCTCACAGATCATCCCGTGTCTGAATCTAGTTGATTGATGATCTCTGATGTACAGTACACTGTGTTTCTCACAGATCATCCCGTGTCTGAATCTAGTTGATGATCTCTGATGTACAGTACACTGTGTTTCTCACAGATCATCCCGTGTCTGAATCTAGTTGATGATCTCTGATGTACAGTACACTGTGTTTCTCACAGATCATCCCGTGTCTGAATCTAGTTGATGATCTCTGATGTACAGTACACTGTGTTTCTCACAGATCGTCCCGTGTCTGAATCTAGTTGATGATCTCTGATGTACAGTACACTGTGTTTCTCACAGATCATCCCGTGTCTGAATCTAGTTGATGATCTCTGATGTACAGTACACTGTGTTTCTCACAGATCGTCCCGTGTCTGAATCTAGTTGATGATCTCTGATGTATAGTACACTGTGTTTCTCACAGATCATCCCGTGTCTGAATCTAGTTGATGATCTCTGATGTACAGTACACTGTGTTTCTCACAGATCATCCCGTGTCTGAATCTAGTTGATGATCTCTGATGTACAGTGATCTCACTGTGTTTCTCACAGATCATCCCGTGTCTGAATCTAGTTGATGATCTCTGATGTACAGTACACTGTGTTTCTCACAGATCATCCCGTGTCTGAATCTAGTTGATGATCTCTGATGTACAGTACACTGTGTGTTTCTCACAGATCATCCCGTGTCTGAATCTAGTTGATGATCTCTGATGTACAGTACACTGTGTTTCTCACAGATCATCCCGTGTCTGAATCTAGTTGATGATCTCTGATGTATAGTACACTGTGTTTCTCACAGATCATCCCGTGTCTGAATCTAGTTGATGATCTCTGATGTACAGTACACTGTGTTTCTCACAGATCATCCCGTGTCTGAATCTAGTTGATGATCTCTGATGTACAGTACACTGTGTTTCTCACAGATCATCCCGTGTCTGAATCTAGTTGATGATCTCTGATGTACAGTACACTGTGTTTCTCACAGATCATCCCGTGTCTGAATCTAGTTGATGATCTCTGATGTACAGTACACTGTGTTTCTCACAGATCGTCCCGTGTCTGAATCTAGTTGATGATCTCTGATGTACAGTACACTGTGTTTCTCACAGATCGTCCCGTGTCTGAATCTAGTTGATGATCTCTGATGTACAGTACACTGTGTTTCTCACAGATCATCCCGTGTCTGAATCTAGTTGATGATCTCTGATGTACAGTACGCTGTGTTTCTCACAGATCATCCCGTGTCTGAATCTAGTTGATGATCTCTGATGTACAGTACACTGTGTTTCTCACAGATCGTCCCGTGTCTGAATCTAGTTGATGATCTCTGATGTACAGTACACTGTGTTTTCAGATCGTCCCGTGTCAGATCATCCCGTGTCTGAATCTAGTTGATGATCTCTGATGTACAGTACACTGTGTTTCTCACAGATCGTCCCGTGTCTGAATCTAGTTGATGATCTCTGATGTACAGTACACTGTGTGTTTCTCACAGATCGTCCCGTGTCTGAATCTAGTTGATGATCTCTGATGTACAGTACACTGTGTTTCTCACAGATCATCCCGTGTCTGAATCTAGTTGATGATCTCTGATGTACAGTACACTGTGTTTCTCACAGATCGTCCCGTGTCTGAATCTAGTTGATGATCTCTGATGTACAGTACACTGTGTTTCTCACAGATCATCCCGTGTCTGAATCTAGTTGATGATCTCTGATGTACAGTACACTGTGTGTTTCTCTTCAGATGTGGCAGCACCCCACTGGACCACATCTCTCTCAACCGACTGTCCAACATGAGGAAGAGATACAGGTGAGACACTTTACTATTCCTACCTTTCTTCTTTACTAGATGTTCTTCTCCCCATCTCAATATGGCCTCAGAAATAAGCAAGTTACCAGTGATTTCCCTCTTCAGAGATGACATCATGAGAATGTTTTTAGTTAGAGGGCCATAGTGCGACGGCTCCCATTTTACTTTTGGAACTACATTGTCCAGCAGACAAATGAAAACTATGGGCTGCGCTCACATGCCTGTGTTTTGTTGATTGTGCCTAAGGTCCGTACAGAGCTATAGGGAAAAAGCTTTCCAGTTCTCTGCACCTTTCTCTTGGAACAGGCTTCAGGGCCTGAAATGACAGGAGCGTGTCCCTTTTTAAATGAGTTTAAAGCTCGGTTGAACACTATGATGGAAAGTTAAGTTGTACCACACTTTCCCAAACCATCTTGCTGTAGTGTTTTATGTTGTAAATGTGTCTGCAACTTTGTGTGCTGCTCTTTTGGCCAGGTCTTGAACAAATCTAAATGAGACTAACCTCGTCAAATTAACATCAAACATTTTTCTAAAGCCCTTTTTATTTGAGCAGTTGTCACAGTGCTTTACAGATACCCAGCCTGAAACGCCACAGAGCAAAGCAGTGTAGATGTAGACGTTCAGTGGCCAGGAACATCTCCCTAGAAAGGCAGGAACCCAGGAAGAAACCTAGTGAGGAACCAGGCTAGCAGATAAATCTTCTCCCTCTTCTTCTCCTCCTCTCTCTACCTCTTCTCCCCGCCCCCCATCTCCCTTCATCTTGTTTGTGTGTACGTTTTTGTTTGCATGTACAACTTTATGTGTGTAGGGTTGTTTCTGCCATTGAAATCCTTGGGTGGCCGCATAAGAATTGTTATGCTCCAAACATTGTATATAAAAAAAGTGTACAAAACATTAGAAACACCTTCCTAATATTGCGTTATACCCCCTTTTGCCCCCAGAACAGCCTCAATTCGTCGGGGCATGGTGTCAAGTGTTCCTTAGGGAAGCTGGCCCAGGTTTACTCCAATGCTTCCCACAGTTGTCAAGTTGGCTGGAAGTTCTTTGGGTGGTGGACCATTCTTGATACACAGGAAACTGTTGAGTGTGAAAAACCCAGCAGTATTGCAGTTCTTGACACACTCAAACCGGTGCGCCTGGCACCTACTACAATACCCCATTCCAAGGCACTTAAATATTTTGTCTTGCCCATTCACCCTCTGAATGGCACACATACACTAGCCATGTCTCAAGGTTTAAAAATCCTTCTTTGTCCTGTCTCCTCCCCTTCATCTACACTGACTGAAGTGTAGTGACATCAATAAGGGATCATATCTTTGTCCTGTCTCCTCCCCTTCATATACACTGACTGAAGTGTAGTGACATCAATAAGGGATCATATCTTTGTCCTGTCTCCTCCCCTTCATATACACTGACTGAAGTGTAGTGACATCAATAAGGGATCATATCTTTATCCTGTCTCCTCCCCTTCATCTACACTGACTGAAGTGTAGTGACATCAATAAGGGATCATAGCTTTCACCTGGAATAACCTGGTCAGTCTGTCATGGAAAGAGCTGGTGTATATTTTTTAATAATATCATCTTTGACAACTAATAATCACTGAAATAAAAGCTAGACAGTCAGGGAGAGTTGAACATTCCACAATGAATTTAGCAGTGTTGATTTTGTTATTATGTTTGAGCGAAAGAACACAGCATTAGCCATGACAAAATGCATAGAAATTAGCTTTAAAACTGCAACATTTCTCTATCGGCTTCATGGTAGAATCAGAGGAAATTAGCTTTAAAACTGCAACATTTCTCTCAGCTTAATTGCAGAATATGTAGAATCAGAGGAAATTAGCTTGAAAACCGCAACATTTCTCTCTCAGCTTCATGGAAAAATGTATAGAATTGCAGGAAATTGGCTTAAAAACAACATTTTTTCATGCACACCTGCCACGCCCACAACCTAAGCCCATTATTGATCCATTAAAAACCCTGGTGTGTGTTGTTAAATGTGTGTGTAATCTGATTGTTTCTAGGAACGGTCTGGGACCCTCGAAGGAGGGAGAGGATCAGTACTCTGTGGTGCACTGTACCGGCTACATCAAAGCATGGCCCCCAGCAGGTATCTACTGACCATACACAACCTTTTATCTCCCTAACTAGGTCAGCTAATAGATTTGTTGATGCTAGCAGTGTGTGGGTCTTCCATTCAAAACATTGACAGCAGTGGTGGTAGTAGAACACACACACACAAACACCATACACACACACACATACACATTCACACACACACATACACATTCACACACACACAAACACCATACACACATACACATTCACAAACACCATACACACATACACATTCACAACCACCATACACACATACACATTCACACACACACAAACACCATACACACATACACACATACACATTCACACACACACAAACACCATACACATTCACATTCACACACGCACAAACACCATACACACATACACATTCACACACGCACAAACACCATACATGTTTTAAACATTATATTCCATACATCCCTCAGGTTCAATGAAATGGTGTGATCTTGAGGTCTGGGATGTTTCTTTAGTCAAACACACACACACACACACACACACACACACACACACACACACACACACACTGACAGAGGTGACGTGGCATCCAGGATGGATGGGGGACAGAGATCACACATGACCTCGGATGCACTCGTTGACACACACACTCCAAATCTTTCAAGTGTTTACAGAGTCACGCAACCCCCCGGCCTGTAATTCTGTCTGCAATTCCCATGAGTGTTTTGGGATTCAGAACCAGGTGTCTAGATGGGGGGGGGTTGAGCAACTTTCAGAATCACAGTATGAAATGTATTTCAACTGCTTTGAGGCTGTACTGAATGATTCCCAGAATCCCCGATCACACGGACATGCCACATGTGTGGAAATCGTTGACACATGTTTAACTTCCTGGGACATAAATAGACCAGTGGAATGTTCTGGACTGTCAGTCTTAAGGTACTAAATAGGGCGCATCACCCGTGTGTGCACACACACTTAGACCCTCCATCCTTCTGGGTTCTGAAAACAGCTCAGGAACTGGTAGAATGTGGCTCATGTCTCATGTCGGTACTTCTGGGTCCATGTTCAGAAAGCGTCTCAGATTAGGAGTGCTGATCTAGGATCAGGTCCCCCCTGTCCATGTAAAAGGCAATCCTAGATGAGCCCTCCTTCTCTGAGTGTCTTCCTGAACAAAGCCCTGGGGAGACTAAAGTGGACGGAGGTCAGGGAGTAGGATGGCTGGGATGGAACATCAAAATGATAGTTGTGTATATTATTGAATCTAGACGGATGTGTCCCAGTTGGCACCTTATTCACATATGGCTCTGATCAAAAGTAGTGCACTATACAGGGAATATAGTGCCATTTGGGCCGCATGCTACTTCTTGCATTGACGTGGCTGGCTAGTTGGTTGACTATGCAAGTAAAAGTCCTCAACACAGATTTTTTTTTCAGTTTTTTAAATTTATTTGTCATTTGAAAGATTATACAGACAATAAGACAAACACACTGATCCCCTACTGGAGGGGAGAGGAGTTGAAAGGAGAGGAGAGGGCAGGGGAGAGGAGAGGAGAGAGAGAGACCTGTGAACAGTCTTCATTATGACTAATAGGTGTTATTGTGTTGTCAAGGAAACAACAAAGGAATTCATTACTGTGGGAAACTGATATCAACATTTAAATCAAGAAAAACTTAAACTCTCTCTCTCATTCTCTTTCTCTCCTTCTCTCCCTCCTTCCCTTTGATGTATATGAATATTGATACTGGCAGTAAGAGTTTTTGGATATTTGTTCTGAATGATTTGCAGAGATTCGTAGAGACTGTGTGGGTGTGTGATTTATCTGCTTGTGTCTCCGCTGTTCTGGAGAAAGTAGCTTGTACAGCACACTGGTACGGTACTAGACTACAGTGTCATGTTGGACTACACAGTGTCACGCTGGAAATATACACCACACTGGTACGGTACTAGACTACACAGTGTCATGCTGGAAATCACCTCAACAACACAAAGTTCACATCTGAAATCACACATTTGCACTTTATTAGATAGCTGCCATCTTGATATCTCTCTCTCTTGTATTTAAAATCCTTCTCTCTTTTCTCTCCTTCTTTCTCTCTATGTCAGGTATGACCATACCAGAAGAAGACACAGAGGCAGGACAGACCAGTAAATACTGCCTTGTAGCCATCGGAAGACTGCAGGTACCATCCTGTGTGTGTGTGTGTGTGTGTGTGTGTGTACATGCTCTGGCTGGGTCGGTGCATGAGAAGGTGTGACCTGAGAGCACGGGGTTGTCAGGGAGCATCAGTATGGGAGGATTACAGTAATGGAGCAGACAGGTGGAACGAGCACTGGAGACCTCTTCCCATCCTCCCATAACCCCCCCCCCCCCCCCCAATACCTCAACCAGTTCAACCCTTATTCCTGTGTCCAACATCTACTATCTCCTACCTTAACCTTCTTAGCTCCCAGACTTCTCTGGTGTTTTAGAGGGAGTTGAACCGCTACTGTCCCCTCATAGTATCCCATCTACCCCCCACACTCAACTGGGAGGAAATGAGTATTTGGTCACCTACAAACAAGCAAGATTTCTGGTTCTCACAGACCTGTAACTTCTTTAAGAGGCTCTTCTGTCCTCCACTCGTTACCTGTATGGGGGGGGCGTTTAAAGTTTCAGCAAGTCTGTCAAAACCTTTGTAACAATGTTTCATCAGTCAATTTTCCTGAGGTTTTTATTAACTGATTGGTTAATTAATCGATGACATATTCCCTCTCATCTCCTAGGTGACCAGTTCTCCCGTTTCCATGGATATGAACGGCCTGACGGTTCCCACGGAGTTCCTGTCGCGCCACAACTCCGACGGCATCATCACTTTCGTGGACCCGCGGTGCATCAACGTGATTGGATACCAGCCTCAGGTTGGTTCCTCCCCCTGCTTATCACAATCAGGGTTGCATTTAGTAGGGCACGATGATGCGAAACATTTAAAAAATTGCGAAACGTAACCGGAACAGCCTGTGATGCCACTCGTCAGAGTTCAGTATAGAACCCCTGTGGTGAACTGGAGCCACTAATTCCCGCTCATCACAAATGTTGAGATAATGTTGCATAACAACCTGCTTACCTGAAGCGGTCTGCGGTCACATCAAAGCATTCTGTTATTTATCAACAGGAACACATCTGTGGTCAGTAGAGATGTAACCTGTTAATAGGTTTCCTACCCCCCTTGATGAAATGGAGCAGCTCGTTTGATGCCATGTCACAGACTGTTAAATGTAAAGATGACAAAAGGTGTTTTGGGGCAGTGTTTCCCCTGCCATTGTAGAATTCTTTTCAGTAGATTTCATTTGAAATTGAAGAGGCCCGAAATGTTGATTTCATGGTCTTTCTGCACTGCCTGGAATATAATCTCTGGGAAACACCAAGTGTGTCTGCATACTGAATGGTCCTATGTACTAAATATGTTTTTGGGTATGCAACAATAGTATGTTTTATAGTATGTATAATTGAAAAAAATAAATTAGTAGACTTTAAATGCCCCGTTGTCATACTCCTTTCCTAGTATGAATTCACTGCTTTCTATTGAGGAAGAGAATCTTCTGGCCCAGCTGATGATCAGATCAAGGGGACAGGCTGTACTAGTGTTGAAGGAATTCTAAATTCTTAATTCCCAATCAAAATTAAACACACTGTCAATGCATTAAGGGTTTGTAAGACCCTTTATTTTATAAGAATGGACAGAGCCCCGGTCTTAAAAGTCAGGTAACAGCGTTTAATTCAGGAGAGTACTCGGTACATACACATTTTACCACAGGTTCTAAACTGAAAATGACGTCAGCGTTTTCTAAATGTTCTATCTCTTCATGACACTGGTAGAGAGGCCCTATAGTTCTTGAGCCTTCCCTCCTCGCCTGTAGCCAAGGTCAGTCAATGTAGATAAGCATTCTAGACAGTCTGGAGATAGTTCATTCATTTGTTCTAAACTCCTGACTATATTATATACAATTGGGAATGGGTGCAAGAGAGAACATTCATACATGTACAGTACATAATAGCATTTGGACGAGTCAGTCCTGATTGAAATGTATACATCATTAGTCATCATTGATAAAAATTCCCTTAACAACTAGTACTCCTTGTTTTCAGCTGTCCCACCATGTCAGATCAGCAGTGAACGGGAGGAAGGGACATATACATTTTCACAGAAGCCATAGAAACCCTGGTTCCTAATATTGCCTTGTGAAGAGAGATGAGCCCTGTTTGATGGCTTGTAAAGTAAGACCCCTGTCTGGAAGTGTGTTAGTACGTACATGTGAGTTTACAGACATAAGTTACAGTAAGGCCTTTTTAGATGATAATCCAACTGCAGCTCTTAAAGATGACTTACAAGTGTATATATATACAGACAACTGTCTTAAGTTATTGTACGTTATTTAAAGCTTCAATAACTTAAGATTGAAGTGTTGTCCATTTTCCCAGCCTGACTCTCACCAGGTCAGATGTTGGTAGAGACTGTAGAGTCTGTACTGTATAGAGCTACAGTGTAAAGAAAGCATGTACACAGTGTTTTTCCCAAGAGCTTGAATTTAACCTACACCAGAATACAGACCAACATTTTAAACCTGACAGACTGTTGAACGATCAATCAATCCATTAAACATTTAGAGTTGGAAAAATTCTAATAACTTTCTCAACATTCCCTAATTTTCCTGGTTAATCCATCCTGATTCCCGGTCATTTACAGCTGGGATTTCAGGAAGGTCTGGGAATTCTGGTCAAATAGCGTTGTCTCGCAGTCCACCCCTCTCCTTTCCACACCGTTCACACTACAGAAACAGATTAGTGAAAGTGGGCCGATTCCCAACATGAAGTCACATTATTAGGATGCGGAAGTGATCACTTGGCAGGATGGGAGTTTGTTTTGTGATTGATTTTCCTTGTAATGTATAATTGTGTATGATTGTCTACAGTGCAGCTGCTATGTGTATGTAGGATGTTTGCATTTCGCTATAAGCATTTCGCTACACTCGCATTAACATCTGCTAACCATGTGTATGTGACCAATAAAATGTGATTTGTTTGTTTATAGGAGACCGTTTCCCCCCCCAAATGACACCCTATTCCTTACATCATGCACTACTTTTGACCAGAGTCCTATGAGTCCTGGTCAAAAGTAGTACACTAACAGGCCAAGGAATAGGGTGCCACTTGGGCCGCACACCACTCCATGACAGGAAGAATGATTTAAAGATGTATCACTGGCTCGATCTCAATTCCTCTGCCCTCAATCTCCTCACTCCTTCTCAACCGTATTGGAGGAGAAGGTCCAAGGTCCCTCCCCTTAGACCTTTTTCTGCAATGAGAAAGAGCCTGGGAGATTGGATGCAAGGAATGGAAGAAAGATGACTTGAGAAAGGCCATTGACTCAAGTCCAAGGGTCTGAATGATGTATGATCTGTATGGCCTGTTGTCCTAACTCAGGCAGAGGAAGCCTAGTCCTGGACTAAAAGGCATTGGCAATAAAGAATCTCCATTGAACATTTTTTTTTGGTCCAGGAATTTGGCAAAGTTTCAAAATTAATATATTGAACTTGTATTTCATGATTTGAAATTGACCGTAAGTGTGTAGTTGTATTAATTTGTGTGTATTTATTGTGTCATTGTCTCGTATAGGATCTGTTGGGGAAAGACATCCTGGAGTTCTGTCACCCAGAGGACCAGAGTCACCTGAGAGAGAGCTTTCAACAGGTACGGAGAGGTGGAGGAGGGACGAAGGGAGGGTGGAGGTATGAGGAAGAGTTCTGTCACTCAGAGGACTACAGAGAGACCTCTTGAGATATCTTTCTACTATACCACCAGGGGGAGAGGGGGAAGAGGAGAGGTGGGAAGAGAAGAGGAGAGGAGAGGGGGGAAGAGAAGAGAAGAGGAGAGGGGGAAGAGAAGAGAAGAGGAGAGGGGGAAGAGAAGAGAAGAGGAGAGGGGGGGAAGAGAAGAGAAAGGAGAGGGGGAAGAGAAGAGGAGAGGGGAGAAGAGGGGAGGAGAGGGGGAAGAGAAGAGGAGAGGGGGAAGAGAAGAGGAGAGGGAGAGGGGGAAGAGAAGAGAAGAGGAGAGGGGGAAGAGAAGAGAAGAGGAGAGGGGGGAAGAGAAGAGAAGAGGAGAGGGGGAAGAGAAGAGAAGAGGAGAGGGGGAAGAGAAGAGGAGAGAGGGGAAGAGGGGGAGGAGAGGGGGAAGAGAAGAGGAGAGGGGGAAGAGAAGAGGAGAGGGGGAAGAGGAGAGAGGAGAGGGGGAAGAGAAGAGGAGAGGGGAAAGAGAAGAGGAGAGGGAAGAGGAGAGGGGGAAGAGAAGAGGAGAGGGGGAAGAGAATAAAAGAGGAGAGGGGGGAAGAGGAGAGGGGGGAAGAGAAGAGGAGAGGGGAGAAGAGGAGAGGGGGAAGAGAAGGGGAGAGGGGGAAGAGAAGAGAAGAGAAGAGGAGAGGTGGGTGGAGGAGAGAATAGGAGTGACAGAGGATGGGTGGAGGAGAGAATAGGAGTGACAGAGGATGGGTGGAGGAGAGAATAGGAGTGACAGAGGATGGGTGGAGGAGAGAATAGGAGTGACAGAGGATGGGTGGAGGAGAGAATAGGAGTGACAGAGGATGGGCAGTATACCGTATACTGGGGTAGCCACGGGATGGTTTTTCAATACAGTCAATAGCATTGAAACTATTTCTTTGAAGTTTTTCAATACATTTTATGTTTTGTAGCTACTTTTTAAGTAAATACCTGCAGTCAACTATTGCAATATGTTAGTTGATAAAGCGGATTGCGTTCTTCATTTCACCTGTCACATTATTTTACATCATGAAGCTTACCGTAGTTCCCCAGAACAGTTGAGACAGTCACATGTTTGTAAATAGCACAACGGGAGAAAGCAGGAGCAAGTGATTCCAGCTGTGTATTGACTGGGGTCGCGTTGTCTTTCAATATAAAACTGATCAGTGTTATCAGTTGATGTTACTCTTCAACCCCAAAGCAAATCAAGGGGAGAAACAGGTTTATTCAAAGAGAACAAATATAGTTGTTATGCTAGGAAGTAAATGGTAGATGTTCATTATTCCCTGTCGTCAGTGATTCTTCACAGAGCAAAGAGACGTAATTTCTATCCCAACCCGTAGCCTGTGGTTGACCAATTAGAATTCATAGCAGTAAAATTGGGCCAATGGTCAAATAACAAGTATCCTGTTTCAGGCTCAATGAATAGTCCATTTGGACCAATGAGAACTTGCCACATGTAGCTATAAGTCCAGGACTGAAACCCCTACAAAGATTCTGAACAGATGTTGAACTGAAAAACAACTATTACCATTGATCGTTAATTGACTTTTAGTCCTCTGCGTTTTTTGTATTTTCTTAAAATATCATTACATCAGGGACTTGCAACTATAGTTTTGGCAGAAAATAGCTTCATTTTCATCAGTTGACAACGGAAGTACAACACTATTTGGCTGGCAGCCACACAAGTAAATGAGCTTACAACGAAACAGCTAAAACTATGCATGGCCATCATATTCCTAATGTTTATTATAGAAAGAATGTAGCCAGCTACATTTCCTAATCTTGCATTTTACCAGAGAAAAGAAAAGTAGCTACACATCAGTCAGAGTTCTGTCTGCTGATAGAACGATGGAGAACAGTAGCTCCACATCAGTCAGAGCGCTGTCTGCTGATAGAATGATGGAGAACAGTAGCTCCACATCAGAGCGCTGTCTGCTGATAGAATGATGGAGAACAGTAGCTCCACATCAGAGCGCTGTCTGCTGATAGAATGATGGAGAACAGTAGCTCCACATCAGTCAGAGCGCTGTCTGCTGATAGAATGATGGAGAACAGTAGCTCCACATCAGAGCGCTGTCTGCTGATAGAATGATGGAGAACAGTAGCTCCACATCAGAGTGCTGTCTGCTGATAGAATGATGGAGAACAGTAGCTCCACATCAGAGCGCTGTCTGCTGATAGAATGATGGAGAACAGTAGCTCCACATCAGTCAGAGGGCTGTCTGCTGATAGAACGATGGAGAACAGTAGCTCCACATCAGTCAGAGCGCTGTCTGCTGATAGAATGAGGGAGAACAGTAGCTCCACATCAGAGTGCTGTCTGCTGATAGAATGATGGAGAACAGTAGCTCCACATCAGAGTGCTGTCTGCTGATAGAATGATGGAGAACAGTAGCTCCACATCAGTCAGAGTGCTGTCTGCTGATAGAATGATGGAGAAGAGTAGCTCCACATCAGTCAGAGGGCTGTCTGCTGATAGAACGATGGAGAACAGTAGCTCCACATCAGTCAGAGCGCTGTCTGCTGATAGAATGATGGAGAACAGTAGCTCCACATCAGAGTGCTGTCTGCTGATAGAATGAGGGAGAACAGTAGCTCCACATCAGAGTGCTGTCTGCTGATAGAATGATGGAGAACAGTAGCTCCACATCAGTCAGAGTGCTGTCTGCTGATAGAATGATGGAGAACAGTAGCTCCACATCAGTCAGAGTGCTGTCTGCTGATAGAATGATGGAGAACAGTAGCTCCACATCAGTCAGAGCGCTGTCTGCTGATAGAATGATGGAGAACAGTAGCTCCACATCAGAGTGCTGTCTGCTGATAGAATGATGGAGAACAGTAGCTCCACATCAGAGCGCTGTCTGCTGATAGAATGATGGAGAACAGTAGCTCCACATCAGAGTGCTGTCTGCTGATAGAATGATGGAGAACAGTAGCTCCACATCAGTCAGAGGGCTGTCTGCTGATAGAATGATGGAGAACAGTAGCTCCACATCAGAGTGCTGTCTGCTGATAGAATGATGGAGAACAGTAGCTCCACATCAGAGCGCTGTCTGCTGATAGAATGATGGAGAACAGTAGCTCCACATCAGAGTGCTGTCTGCTGATAGAATGATGGAGAACAGTAGCTCCACATCAGTCAGAGTGCTGTCTGCTGATAGAATGATGGAGAACAGTAGCTCCACATCAGTCAGAGGGCTGTCTGCTGATAGAACGATGGAGAACAGTAGCTCCACATCAGTCAGAGCGCTGTCTGCTGATAGAATGATGGAGAACAGTAGCTCCACATCAGAGTGCTGTCTGCTGATAGAATGAGGGAGAACAGTAGCTCCACATCAGAGTGCTGTCTGCTGATAGAATGATGGAGAACAGTAGCTCCACATCAGTCAGAGTGCTGTCTGCTGATAGAATGATGGAGAACAGTAGCTCCACATCAGTCAGAGTGCTGTCTGCTGATAGAATGATGGAGAACAGTAGCTCCACATCAGAGCGCTGTCTGCTGATAGAATGATGGAGAACAGTAGCTCCACATCAGAGCGCTGTCTGCTGATAGAATGATGGAGAACAGTAGCTCCACATCAGTCAGAGCGCTGTCTGCTGATAGAATGATGGAGAACAGTAGCTCCACATCAGAGCGCTGTCTGCTGATAGAATGATGGAGAACAGTAGCTCCACATCAGAGTGCTGTCTGCTGATAGAATGATGGAGAACAGTAGCTCCACATCAGAGCGCTGTCTGCTGATAGAATGATGGAGAACAGTAGCTCCACATCAGTCAGAGGGCTGTCTGCTGATAGAACGATGGAGAACAGTAGCTCCACATCAGTCAGAGCGCTGTCTGCTGATAGAATGATGGAGAACAGTAGCTCCACATCAGTCAGAGTGCTGTCTGCTGATAGAATGATGGAGAACAGTAGCTCCACATCAGTCAGAGGGCTGTCTGCTGATAGAACGATGGAGAACAGTAGCTCCACATCAGTCAGGCGCTGTCTGCTGATAGAATGATGGAGAACAGTAGCTCCACATCAGAGTGCTGTCTGCTGATAGAATGAGGGAGAACAGTAGCTCCACATCAGAGTGCTGTCTGCTGATAGAATGATGGAGAACAGTAGCTCCACATCAGTCAGAGTGCTGTCTGCTGATAGAATGATGGAGAACAGTAGCTCCACATCAGTCAGAGTGCTGTCTGCTGATAGAATGATGGAGAACAGTAGCTCCACATCAGAGCGCTGTCTGCTGATAGAATGATGGAGAACAGTAGCTCCACATCAGAGCGCTGTCTGCTGATAGAATGATGGAGAACAGTAGCTCCACATCAGTCAGAGCGCTGTCTGCTGATAGAATGATGGAGAACAGTAGCTCCACATCAGAGCGCTGTCTGCTGATAGAATGATGGAGAACAGTAGCTCCACATCAGAGTGCTGTCTGCTGATAGAATGATGGAGAACAGTAGCTCCACATCAGAGCGCTGTCTGCTGATAGAATGATGGAGAACAGTAGCTCCACATCAGTCAGAGGGCTGTCTGCTGATAGAACGATGGAGAACAGTAGCTCCACATCAGTCAGAGCGCTGTCTGCTGATAGAATGAGGGAGAACAGTAGCTCCACATCAGAGTGCTGTCTGCTGATAGAATGATGGAGAACAGTAGCTCCACATCAGAGTGCTGTCTGCTGATAGAATGATGGAGAACAGTAGCTCCACATCAGTCAGAGTGCTGTCTGCTGATAGAATGATGGAGAAGAGTAGCTCCACATCAGTCAGAGGGCTGTCTGCTGATAGAACGATGGAGAACAGTAGCTCCACATCAGTCAGAGCGCTGTCTGCTGATAGAATGATGGAGAACAGTAGCTCCACATCAGAGTGCTGTCTGCTGATAGAATGAGGGAGAACAGTAGCTCCACATCAGAGTGCTGTCTGCTGATAGAATGATGGAGAACAGTAGCTCCACATCAGTCAGAGTGCTGTCTGCTGATAGAATGATGGAGAACAGTAGCTCCACATCAGTCAGAGTGCTGTCTGCTGATAGAATGATGGAGAACAGTAGCTCCACATCAGAGCGCTGTCTGCTGATAGAATGATGGAGAACAGTAGCTCCACATCAGAGTGCTGTCTGCTGATAGAATGATGGAGAACAGTAGCTCCACATCAGAGCGCTGTCTGCTGATAGAATGATGGAGAACAGTAGCTCCACATCAGAGTGCTGTCTGCTGATAGAATGATGGAGAACAGTAGCTCCACATCAGTCAGAGTGCTGTCTGCTGATAGAATGATGGAGAACAGTAGCTCCACATCAGTCAGAGGGCTGTCTGCTGATAGAACGATGGAGAACAGTAGCTCCACATCAGTCAGAGCGCTGTCTGCTGATAGAATGATGGAGAACAGTAGCTCCACATCAGAGTGCTGTCTGCTGATAGAATGAGGGAGAACAGTAGCTCCACATCAGAGTGCTGTCTGCTGATAGAATGATGGAGAACAGTAGCTCCACATCAGAGCGCTGTCTGCTGATAGAATGATGGAGAACAGTAGCTCCACATCAGTCAGAGGGCTGTCTGCTGATAGAACGATGGAGAACAGTAGCTCCACATCAGTCAGAGCGCTGTCTGCTGATAGAATGAGGGAGAACAGTAGCTCCACATCAGAGTGCTGTCTGCTGATAGAATGATGGAGAACAGTAGCTCCACATCAGAGTGCTGTCTGCTGATAGAATGATGGAGAACAGTAGCTCCACATCAGTCAGAGTGCTGTCTGCTGATAGAATGATGGAGAAGAGTAGCTCCACATCAGTCAGAGGGCTGTCTGCTGATAGAACGATGGAGAACAGTAGCTCCACATCAGTCAGAGCGCTGTCTGCTGATAGAATGATGGAGAACAGTAGCTCCACATCAGAGTGCTGTCTGCTGATAGAATGAGGGAGAACAGTAGCTCCACATCAGAGTGCTGTCTGCTGATAGAATGATGGAGAACAGTAGCTCCACATCAGTCAGAGTGCTGTCTGCTGATAGAATGATGGAGAACAGTAGCTCCACATCAGTCAGAGTGCTGTCTGCTGATAGAATGATGGAGAACAGTAGCTCCACATCAGAGCGCTGTCTGCTGATAGAATGATGGAGAACAGTAGCTCCACATCAGAGTGCTGTCTGCTGATAGAATGATGGAGAACAGTAGCTCCACATCAGAGCGCTGTCTGCTGATAGAATGATGGAGAACAGTAGCTCCACATCAGAGCGCTGTCTGCTGATAGAATGATGGAGAACAGTAGCTCCACATCAGAGTGCTGTCTGCTGATAGAATGATGGAGAACAGTAGCTCCACATCAGTCAGAGTGCTGTCTGCTGATAGAATGATGGAGAACAGTAGCTCCACATCAGTCAGAGGGCTGTCTGCTGATAGAACGATGGAGAACAGTAGCTCCACATCAGTCAGAGCGCTGTCTGCTGATAGAATGATGGAGAACAGTAGCTCCACATCAGAGTGCTGTCTGCTGATAGAATGAGGGAGAACAGTAGCTCCACATCAGAGTGCTGTCTGCTGATAGAATGATGGAGAACAGTAGCTCCACATCAGAGCGCTGTCTGCTGATAGAATGATGGAGAACAGTAGCTCCACATCAGTCAGAGGGCTGTCTGCTGATAGAACGATGGAGAACAGTAGCTCCACATCAGTCAGAGCGCTGTCTGCTGATAGAATGAGGGAGAACAGTAGCTCCACATCAGAGTGCTGTCTGCTGATAGAATGATGGAGAACAGTAGCTCCACATCAGAGTGCTGTCTGCTGATAGAATGATGGAGAACAGTAGCTCCACATCAGTCAGAGTGCTGTCTGCTGATAGAATGATGGAGAAGAGTAGCTCCACATCAGTCAGAGGGCTGTCTGCTGATAGAACGATGGAGAACAGTAGCTCCACATCAGTCAGAGCGCTGTCTGCTGATAGAATGATGGAGAACAGTAGCTCCACATCAGAGTGCTGTCTGCTGATAGAATGAGGGAGAACAGTAGCTCCACATCAGAGTGCTGTCTGCTGATAGAATGATGGAGAACAGTAGCTCCACATCAGTCAGAGTGCTGTCTGCTGATAGAATGATGGAGAACAGTAGCTCCACATCAGTCAGAGTGCTGTCTGCTGATAGAATGATGGAGAACAGTAGCTCCACATCAGAGCGCTGTCTGCTGATAGAATGATGGAGAACAGTAGCTCCACATCAGAGTGCTGTCTGCTGATAGAATGATGGAGAACAGTAGCTCCACATCAGAGCGCTGTCTGCTGATAGAATGATGGAGAACAGTAGCTCCACATCAGAGTGCTGTCTGCTGATAGAATGATGGAGAACAGTAGCTCCACATCAGTCAGAGGGCTGTCTGCTGATAGAATGATGGAGAACAGTAGCTCCACATCAGAGTGCTGTCTGCTGATAGAATGATGGAGAACAGTAGCTCCACATCAGAGCGCTGTCTGCTGATAGAATGATGGAGAACAGTAGCTCCACATCAGAGTGCTGTCTGCTGATAGAATGATGGAGAACAGTAGCTCCACATCAGTCAGAGTGCTGTCTGCTGATAGAATGATGGAGAACAGTAGCTCCACATCAGTCAGAGCGCTGTCTGCTGATAGAATGATGGAGAACAGTAGCTCCACATCAGAGCGCTGTCTGCTGATAGAATGATGGAGAACAGTAGCTCCACATCAGTCAGAGGGCTGTCTGCTGATAGAACGATGGAGAACAGTAGCTCCACATCAGTCAGAGCGCTGTCTGCTGATAGAATGAGGGAGAACAGTAGCTCCACATCAGAGTGCTGTCTGCTGATAGAATGATGGAGAACAGTAGCTCCACATCAGAGTGCTGTCTGCTGATAGAATGATGGAGAACAGTAGCTCCACATCAGTCAGAGTGCTGTCTGCTGATAGAATGATGGAGAAGAGTAGCTCCACATCAGTCAGAGGGCTGTCTGCTGATAGAACGATGGAGAACAGTAGCTCCACATCAGTCAGAGCGCTGTCTGCTGATAGAATGATGGAGAACAGTAGCTCCACATCAGAGTGCTGTCTGCTGATAGAATGAGGGAGAACAGTAGCTCCACATCAGAGTGCTGTCTGCTGATAGAATGATGGAGAACAGTAGCTCCACATCAGTCAGAGTGCTGTCTGCTGATAGAATGATGGAGAACAGTAGCTCCACATCAGTCAGAGTGCTGTCTGCTGATAGAATGATGGAGAACAGTAGCTCCACATCAGAGCGCTGTCTGCTGATAGAATGATGGAGAACAGTAGCTCCACATCAGAGTGCTGTCTGCTGATAGAATGATGGAGAACAGTAGCTCCACATCAGAGCGCTGTCTGCTGATAGAATGATGGAGAACAGTAGCTCCACATCAGAGTGCTGTCTGCTGATAGAATGATGGAGAACAGTAGCTCCACATCAGTCAGAGTGCTGTCTGCTGATAGAATGATGGAGAACAGTAGCTCCACATCAGTCAGAGGGCTGTCTGCTGATAGAACGATGGAGAACAGTAGCTCCACATCAGTCAGAGCGCTGTCTGCTGATAGAATGATGGAGAACAGTAGCTCCACATCAGAGTGCTGTCTGCTGATAGAATGAGGGAGAACAGTAGCTCCACATCAGAGTGCTGTCTGCTGATAGAATGATGGAGAACAGTAGCTCCACATCAGTCAGAGTGCTGTCTGCTGATAGAATGATGGAGAACAGTAGCTCCACATCAGTCAGAGTGCTGTCTGCTGATAGAATGATGGAGAACAGTAGCTCCACATCAGAGCGCTGTCTGCTGATAGAATGATGGAGAACAGTAGCTCCACATCAGAGTGCTGTCTGCTGATAGAATGATGGAGAACAGTAGCTCCACATCAGAGCGCTGTCTGCTGATAGAATGATGGAGAACAGTAGCTCCACATCAGTCAGAGGGCTGTCTGCTGATAGAACGATGGAGAACAGTAGTTCCACATCAGTCAGAGCGCTGTCTGCTGATAGAATGATGGAGAACAGTAGCTCCACATCAGAGCGCTGTCTGCTGATAGAATGATGGAGAACAGTAGCTCCACATCAGAGTGCTGTCTGCTGATAGAATGATGGAGAACAGTAGCTCCACATCAGTCAGAGGGCTGTCTGCTGATAGAACGATGGAGAACAGTAGCTCCACATCAGTCAGAGCGCTGTCTGCTGATAGAATGATGGAGAACAGTAGCTCCACATCAGAGCGCTGTCTGCTGATAGAATGATGGAGAACAGTAGCTCCACATCAGAGTTCTGTCTGCTGATAGAATGATGGAGAACAGTAGCTCCACATCAGTCAGAGTGCTGTCTGCTGATAGAATGATGGAGAACAGTAGCTCCACATCAGAGTTCTGTCTGCTGATAGAATGATGGAGAACAGTAGCTCCACATCAGTCAGAGTGCTTTCTGCTGATAGAATGATGGAGAACAGTAGCTCCGCATCAGAGCGCTGTCTGCTGATAGAATGATGGAGAACAGTAGCTCCACATCAGTCAGAGGGCTGTCTGCTGATAGAACGATGGAGAACAGTAGTTCCACATCAGTCAGAGCGCTGTCTGCTGATAGAATGATGGAGAACAGTAGCTCCACATCAGAGCGCTGTCTGCTGATAGAATGATGGAGAACAGTAGCTCCACATCAGAGTGCTGTCTGCTGATAGAATGATGGAGAACAGTAGCTCCACATCAGTCAGAGGGCTGTCTGCTGATAGAACGATGGAGAACAGTAGCTCCACATCAGTCAGAGCGCTGTCTGCTGATAGAATGATGGAGAACAGTAGCTCCACATCAGAGCGCTGTCTGCTGATAGAATGATGGAGAACAGTAGCTCCACATCAGTCAGAGTGCTGTCTGCTGATAGAATGATGGAGAAGAGTAGCTCCACATCAGTCAGAGGGCTGTCTGCTGATAGAACGATGGAGAACAGTAGCTCCACATCAGTCAGAGCGCTGTCTGCTGATAGAATGATGGAGAACAGTAGCTCCACATCAGTCAGAGTGCTGTCTGCTGATAGAATGATGGAGAACAGTAGCTCCACATCAGTCAGAGTGCTGTCTGCTGATAGAATGAGGGAGAACAGTAGCTCCACATCAGAGTGCTGTCTGCTGATAGAATGATGGAGAACAGTAGCTCCACATCAGTCAGAGTGCTGTCTGCTGATAGAATGATGGAGAACAGTAGCTCCACATCAGTCAGAGTGCTGTCTGCTGATAGAATGATGGAGAACAGTAGCTCACATCAGAGCGCTGTCTGCTGATAGAATGATGGAGAACAGTAGCTCCACATCAGAGTGCTGTCTGCTGATAGAATGATGGAGAACAGTAGCTCCACGTCAGAGCGCTGTCTGCTGATAGAATGATGGAGAACAGTAGCTCCACATCAGTCAGAGGGCTGTCTGCTGATAGAACGATGGAGAACAGTAGTTCCACATCAGTCAGAGCGCTGTCTGCTGATAGAATGATGGAGAACAGTAGCTCCACATCAGAGCGCTGTCTGCTGATAGAATGATGGAGAACAGTAGCTCCACATCAGAGTGCTGTCTGCTGATAGAATGATGGAGAACAGTAGCTCCACATCAGTCAGAGGGCTGTCTGCTGATAGAACGATGGAGAACAGTAGCTCCACATCAGTCAGAGCGCTGTCTGCTGATAGAATGATGGAGAACAGTAGCTCCACATCAGAGCGCTGTCTGCTGATAGAATGATGGAGAACAGTAGCTCCACATCAGAGTGCTGTCTGCTGATAGAATGATGGAGAACAGTAGCTCCACATCAGTCAGAGTGCTGTCTGCTGATAGAATGATGGAGAACAGTAGCTCCACATCAGTCAGAGGGCTGTCTGCTGATAGAACGATGGAGAACAGTAGCTCCACATCAGTCAGAGCGCTGTCTGCTGATAGAATGAGGGAGAACAGTAGCTCCACATCAGAGTGCTGTCTGCTGATAGAATGATGGAGAACAGTAGCTCCACATCAGAGTGCTGTCTGCTGATAGAATGATGGAGAACAGTAGCTCCACATCAGTCAGAGTGCTGTCTGCTGATAGAATGATGGAGAACAGTAGCTCCACATCAGTCAGAGCGCTGTCTGCTGATAGAATGAGGGAGAACAGTAGCTCCACATCAGTCAGAGGGCTGTCTGCTGATAGAACGATGGAGAACAGTAGCTCCACATCAGTCAGTCCATGTTCACTACTTCTGACCAGGGCCCATGTCCACTACTCCTGACCCGAGCCCATGTCCACTACTCCTGACTAGGGTCCATGTCCACTACTCCTGACTAGGGTCCATGTCCACTACTCCTGACTAGGGTCCATGTTCACTACTTCTGACTCGGGTCCATGTTCACTACTTCTGACCAGGGTCCATGTTCACTACTCCTGACTAGGGTCCATGTTCACTACTTCTGACCAGGGCCCATGTCCACTACTCCTGACTAGGGTCCATGTTCACTACTCGTGACCAGGGCCCATGTTCACTACTCCTGACCCGGACCCATGTCCACTACTCCTGACCCGGGCCCATGTCCCCTACTTCTGACCCGGGCCCATGTCCCCTACTTCTGACCCGGGCCCATGTCCACTACTTCTGACCCGGGCCCATGTCCACTCCTTCTGACCCGGACCCATGTCCACTACTCCTGACTAGGGCCCATGTCCACTACTTCTGACTAGGGTCCATGTCCACTACTTCTGACCCGGGCCCATGGGGAGAACCTGGGAAATTGGGGAAAGTTACTGGAATTTTCCAACCCGAAACTAACCTGTAAATGAAGCTATCAGAAACATGCTCTCTCTCAGGGGGGAGTTTCCACCAAACCATCAAGATCATATTTAGCATTGAGAACATTGTTCATCCATTACCTTCCGATGGACTTAATAAGATTCTAAAAGACACTCAATAACCCACCTGGGGAATTAATGGTCATAAATCCAGTGCCTTCGTCTGCCTCGTCTAAAGCCTGGAGCCATGCCAAGGACTGGCAGACAAGCCAATACTATTGGCCAATCTGTAATGGTTTAAGATGTGCTCTGTCAGCAGCTGACAGGAACACACTGCAGGGTCCTGTTCAGAAGGATGAAACGTTCACAACGTCGCGGATAGAAATGTAAGGAGTAGAGAGAACCCTATTGCCTAATCCTAATAAACTGGACTGACGGATCTGTTCTACATGATATATTTCTATCTGAGCGCCCAGGTGTGTGTCCTCTGCGTTGCGGTTCAGCGTGTCTGCCAGGGGAGTGCCGTGTACTGAACACCAGCAATGAGGTGAAAGGTGAAATATCAACGTGTATGTGTGAGAGAGAGACTATCCTTGAGGAATGTTTTGTTAGGGCAATATTATTTTACATTCCTTCCAGGGAACAGAAACCCCACACACACTTACCTTTCTGACACACACACACACACACACACATACAGACAGACACACAGGTAGCGCCAGACAGACAGACACACAGGTAGCACCAGACACACAGGTAGCACCAGACAGACAGACACACAGGTAGCACCAGACAGACAGACACACAGGTAGCACCAGACAGACAGACACACAGGTAGCACCAGACAGACAGACACACAGGTAGCACCAGACAGACAGACACACAGGTAGCCCCAGACAGACAGACACACAGGTAGCCCCAGACAGACACACAGGTAGCCCCAGACAGACACACAGGTAGCCCCAGACAGACACACAGGTAGCGCCAGACAGACACACAGGTAGCGCCAGACCGACATAGGTAGCGCGAGAGAGACGGACAGACACAGGTAGCGCGAGAGAGACTGACAGACACAGGTAGCGCGAGAGAGACGGACAGACACAGGTAGCGCGAGAGAGACGGACAGACACAGGTAGCGCGAGAGAGACGGACAGACACAGGTAGCGAGAGAGACTGACAGACACAGGTAGCGCGAGAGAGACGGACAGACACAGGTAGCGCGAGAGAGACTGACAGACACAGGTAGCGCGAGAGAGACGGACAGACACAGGTAGCGAGAGAGACTGACAGACACAGGTAGCGAGTGAGAGTCTGACAGACACAGGTAGCGCGAGAGACTGACAGACACAGGTAGCGCGAGAGAGACGGACAGACACAGGTAGCGCGAGAGAGACTGACAGACACAGGTAGCGCGAGAGAGACTGACAGACACAGGTAGCGCGAGAGAGACTGACAGACACAGGTAGCGAGAGAGACGGACAGACACAGGTAGCGCGAGAGAGACTGACAGACACAGGTAGCGCGAGAGAGACTGACAGACACAGGTAGCGCGAGAGAGACGGACAGACACAGGGTAGCGAGAGAGACTGACAGACACAGGTAGCGCGAGAGAGACTGACAGACACAGGTAGCGCGAGAGAGACGGACAGACACAGGTAGCGCGAGAGAGACGGACAGACACAGGTAGCGCGAGAGAGACGGACAGACACAGGTAGCGAGAGAGACGGACAGACACAGGTAGCGAGAGAGACGGACAGACACAGGTAGCGCGAGAGAGACGGACAGACACAGGTAGCGCGAGAGACGGACAGACACAGGTAGCGCGAGAGAGACGGACAGACACAGGTAGCGAGAGAGACGGACAGACACAGGTAGCGAGAGAGACGGACAGACACAGGTAGCGCGAGAGAGACGGACAGACACAGGTAGCGCGAGAGAGACGGACAGACACAGGTAGCGCGAGAGAGACGGACAGACACAGGTAGCGCGAGAGAGACGGACAGACACAGGTAGCGCGAGAGAGACAGACACAGGTAGCGCGAGAGAGACGGACAGACACAGGTAGCGCGAGAGAGACGGACAGACACAGGTAGCGAGAGAGACGGACAGACACAGGTAGCGCGAGAGAGACGGACAGACACAGGTAGCGCGAGAGAGACGGACAGACACAGGTAGCGCGAGAGAGACGGACAGACACAGGTAGACACGCGAGAGAGACGGACAGACACAGGTAGCGAGAGAGACGGACAGACACAGGTAGCGCGAGAGAGACGGACAGACACAGGTAGCGCGAGAGAGACGGACAGACACAGGTAGCGAGAGAGACGGACAGACACAGGTAGCGAGAGACGGACAGACACAGGGAGAGAGACGGACAGACACAGGTAGCGCGAGAGAGACGGACAGACACAGCGCGAGAGAGACGGACAGACACAGGTAGCGAGAGAGACGGACAGACACAGGTAGCGCGAGAGAGACTGGCAGACACAGGTAGCGCGAGAGAGACGGACAGACACAGCGCGAGAGAGACGGACAGACACAGGTAGCGCGAGAGAGACGGACAGACACAGGTAGCGCGAGAGAGACTGTCAGACACAGGTAGCGCGAGAGAGACGGGCAGACACAGGTAGCGCGAGAGAGACGGAGACACAGCGCGAGAGAGACGGACAGACACAGGTAGCGCGAGAGAGACGGACAGACACAGGGTAGACAGACGGACAGGAGAGAGACGGACAGACACGGGTAGCGGACGAGAGAGATGCAGGTAGTGAGACATACGGACAGGTAGAGAGACAGGCGGACAGGTAATGGGACAGGTAGAGAGAGCGAGACGGACAGGTAGAGAGACAGACGGACAGGTAAAGGGACAGGTAGAGAGAGGGAGAGATGGACAGGTAAAGGGACAGGTAGAGAGAGACGCTGGTACCTTTGTGTTCAGGTATTGACAGTCCAATAGCTTTGGCGTGTCAGCTTTGATTGGTTTGTATGCGATTGACTTTTGTGCAACACAGTTTTTCTTGGCAGAAAACCATTTTTGTTTTCCCAGCCTACTGACTGTTAATTCATTTAAAATCTCTGAGGCAGGTAATGACATACATACACACACACACACACACACACACACACACACACACACACACACGTAGCGTGTAGGAACCACTCCAGTTCAGGTAATGAAAGATTGAGAGATAGAAATAAGGGTTGTAAATATTTTTCACTCAAATGCACTTCGTTCTCTTGCACACCATCTATACCTTGCTCCCTCTCTCTCTCCCCTCTCTCCTGCTCCCTTTCTCTCCCTTCCCCTCACCTCCTCTCCCTCCTGCTCTCTTTCTCTCCGTCCCCCTCACCTACTCTTCCCTCTCTCCTATTCTTTTTCTCTCCCTTCCCCTCACCTCCTCTCTCTCTCTCCTGCTCTCTTTCTCTCCCTTCCCATCACCTCCTCTCTCTCTCCCCTCTCTCCTGTTCTCTTTCTCTCCCTTCCCCTCACCTCCTCTCCCCTTTCTCCTGCTCTCTTTCTCTCCCTTCCCATCACCTCCTCTCTCTCTCCCCTCTCTGCTGCTCTTTCTCTCCGTTCCCCTCACCTCCTCTCTCTCTCCCCTCTCTCCTGCTCTCTTTCTCTCCCTTCCCCTCACCTCCTCTCTCTTTCCCCTCTCTCCTGCTCTCTTTCTCTCCCTTCCCATCACCTCCTCTCTCTCTCCTGCTCTTTCTCTCCGTTCCCCTCACCTCCACTCTCTCTCTCCCCTCTCTCCTGCTCTCTTTCTCTCCCTTCCCCTCACCTCCTCCTCTCTCTCTCCCCTCTCACCTGCTCTCTTTCTCTCCCTTCCCCTCACCTCCTCTCTCTCTCCTGCTCTCTTTCTCTCCGTTCCCCTCACCTCCCTCTCTCTCTCTCCCTCTCTCCTGCTCTCTCTCTCCCCCTCTCCTCCTGCTCTCTCTCTCCCTTCCCTCACCTCCTCTCTCTCTCTCCTGCTCTCTTTCTCTCCCTTCCCCTCACCTCCTCTCTCTCTCCCCTCTCTCCTGCTCTTTCTCTCCCTTCCCCTCACCTCCTCTCTCTCTCCTGCTCTCTTTCTCTCCGTTCCCCTCACCTCCTCTCTCTCTCTCTCCCCTCTCTCCTGCTCTCTTTCTCTCCCTTCCCCTCACCTCCTCTCTCTTTCCCCTCTCTCCTGCTCTCTTTCTCTCCCTTCCCATCACCTCTCTCTCTCTCCTGCTCTCTTTCTCTCCGTTCCCCTCACTCTCTCTCTCTCCCTCTCTCCTGCTCTCTCTCTCCTTCTCTCCCTTCCCCCCTCACCTCCTCTCTCCTGCCCCTCTCACCTGCTCTCTTTCTCTCCCTTCCCCTCACCTCCTCTCTCTCCTGCTCTCTTTCTCTCTGTTCCCCTCACCTCCTCTCTCTCTCTCCCTCTCTCCTGCTCTCTCTCTCTCTCCCTCTCTCCTGCTCTCTCTCTCCTTCCCCTCACCCCCCTCTCTCTCTCTCTCTCCTGCTCTCTTTCTCTCTTCCCTTCCCTCACCTCCCCTCTCTCCCCTCCCCTCTCTCCTGCTCTTCTCTCTCCGCTCCCCTCACCTCACCTCTCTCTCTCTCCCCTCTCCTGCTCTCTCTCTCCCCCCTCCTCTCTCCCCTCTCACCTCTCTCTCCCTTCCCCTCACCTCCCTCTCTCTCTCTCTCCTGCTCTCTTTCTCCCTTCCCCTCACCTCTCTCTCTCCCTCTCTCCTGCTCTCTTTCTCTCCCTTCCCCTCACCTCCTCTCTCTCTCCTGCTCTCTTTCTCCCTCCACCTGCTCTCCCTCACCTTCCCTCCTCTCTCCCCCTCTCCTGCTCTCTCTCTCCTCTCTCCTGCTCTCTCTCTCTCCCTTCCCCTCACCTCTCTCTCTCTCTCTCTCCTGCTCTCTTTCTCTCCCTTCCCCTCACCTCCTCCTCTCTCTCTCTCCTGCTTTTTGTCTCTCTCCTGCTCTCTTCTCTCCCTTCCCCTCACCTCCCTCTCTCTCTCTCCCTCTCTCCTGCTCTCTCTCCCTCCCTCCCTCTCCTGCTCTCTCTCTCCCTTCCCCTCACTCTCTCTCTCTCTCTCTCTCCTGCTCTCTTTCTCTCCCTTCCCCTCACCTCCCTCTCTCCCCTCTCTCCTGCTCTTTCTCTCCCTTCCCCTCACCTCCTCTCTCTCTCTCCTGCTCTCTTTCTCTCCGTTCCCCTCACCTCCTCTCTCCTCTCTCCCCTGCTCTCCTCTCCCTTCCCTCCCCTCACCTCCTCTCCTGCTCTCTCTCCCTTCCCCTCACCTCCTCTCTCTCTCTCTCTCCTGCTCTCTTTCTCTCCCTTCCCCTCACCTCTCTCTCTCTCTCTCTCTCCTGCTCTCTTTCTCTCCCTTCCCCACACCTCCTCTCTCTCTCCCCTCCTCCTCTCTCCCTCTCCTCTCTCTCCCTCTCTCCTGCTCTCTCTCTCCCTTCCCTCACCTCCTCTCTCTCTCTCTCCTCTCTCCTGCTCTCTTTCTCTCCCTTCCCCTCACCTCCTCTCTCTCTCCCCCTCTCCTGCTCTTTCTCTCCCTTTCCCCTCACCTCCTCCTCTCCCTTCCCCTCACCTCCCTCTCTCTCTTCTCTCTCTGTTCCCCTCACCTCCTCTCTCTCTCTCTCCCCTCTCTCCTGCTCTCTCTCTCTCCCCCCTCTCCTGCTCTCCTGCTCTCTCTCTCCCTTCCCTCACCTCCTCTCTCTCTCCCTCTCTCCTGCTCTCTTTCTCTCCCTTCCCCCCTCACCTCCTCTCTCTCTCTCTCTCTCTCCTGCTCTCTTTCTCTCCGTTCCCTCACCTCCTCTCTCTCTCCCCTCTCTCCTGCTCTCTCTCTCTCCCCTCTCTCCTGCTCTCTCTCTCTCCCTTCCCCTCACCTCCTCTCTCTCTCTCTCTCCTGCTCTCTTTCTCTCCCTTCCCCTCACCTCCTCTCTCTCTCTCTCTCTCCTGCTCTTTCTCTCCGTTCCCCTCACCTCCTGTCTCTCTCCCCTCTCTCCTGCTCTTTCTCTCCCTTCCCCTCACCTCCTCTCTCTCTCCTGTCTCTCTCTATGTAGTTATCAGCCCAGCGTCAGTCGCTGACAGTAGAGTAGCAGTATTGGGATAATTGTTGGTCCGCCTTACCAGCTGCGTCCCAGATGGAGCCCTGTTCCCTTTATAGTGCACTACGTGCTCTGGTCTGAGGTAGTGCATTATGTAGGGAATATAGTGCCATTTGGGGCGCACCCTCTGGGCTTTAGCCGCGTCCTGCCCTGGCCTTTCACTTCCTGGGATAATCTCTCATACAGGTAATCATGACCTAGAAGACACAAACACACACACGCACAAAAACAGAGATACAAACCAGCACGGACACACACCTTCCAGTGTCTCTGTAGGTGAATCTCACATCACTTTCAGTTCCATACACAGTGTACTGCTTAGCCCCAGGCTCAGGACAGCAGTGGTGCAGTACATAGGGAATTTGCTGCCAGGAACGACAGACTGCTCCACTGTCTCTTCCTGTTACCGAGGTCACAGGTCATACATTCTGACCAATAGGATGCTCACTCCCTCCCTAGCCCATGTTTAAACAATGAGATATGCTCTGAATAAAAGGTGCGGTCGAAACGCGGCTAATCCACATTTGCTCAAGTCAATAAGGACATTGTGCCTTTTTCTCAAAATTAGATGACATTTCTTCTCCCGCTGTTGTTTAGCTGGTGGTGCCCTCTGTGTGAAAGGAAAAGCACTCTTCCATGTCTCTGAGATTGTCCACAGAGCTCTCATTATGAATGGCCATTTCAGATCCCCTAACTGAAAGACATTTTGCATTTAGATGCAAAGCAGCACATCCATTAGACAGATTGACAGGTGAGGTTCACTGGTATGCTTATGGAGGGAGTATCAGAGAGACACAGGTAGGGGTGTGTGTTCGTTCAGAATGGTATGGTAGGAGAGGTATGGGTGGGGAGATTAGACTGGGTGGAACCGAAAACCTAAAATCTTCTGAAGTCCACCTGATTTCCAAGCTCCACACCCAGGATGGAGAAACTCTCCAGGAAGACGTCAGTTTGACGCTGATGGATTAAAGCTGACCAATAAGAAATGAATCAGCCTTTTTTGTTGAGTTCTCCCAACTCCATCCTGCCTCAAATGACTCCTTTTTCTTCTTTGTAAGAACATTTCTCTCTCTTCTCTGTTTCTCTCCATCTCTCTGCAATATGTGTTGACCCCTCCACAAACACACACGCAAGGCTCCCCTTCCCTCCATTCTAGGTGGTCAGATTGTCTGTGATGTGTCTTATGTAACCTTTGTCCTCCCTCTCTCCTTCCCTCTCTCCTTCCCTCTCTCCTTCCCTCCCTGTCCAGGTGGTAAAGTTGAAAGGCCAGGTGTTGTCTGTGATGTACAGGTTTCGTATGAAGAACAGAGAGTGGATGTTAATCCGCACCAGCTCCTTCACCTTCCAGAACCCCTACTCCGATGAGATCGAGTACATCATCTGTACCAACACCAACGTCAAGTAGGTGGACGCACACACGGACCGACGCACACACGGACCGACGCACACACGGACCGACGCGCGCACACGGACCGACGCGCACACACGGACCGACGCGCACACGGACCGACGCGCACACACGGACCGACGCGCACACACGGACCGACGCGCACACACGGACCGACGCGCACACCGGCGCGCGCACACGGACCGACGCGCGCACACGGACCGACGCGCGCACACGGACCGACGCGCGCACACGGACCGACGCGCACACGGACCGCGCGCACACGGACCGAAACGCGCGCACACGGACCGGCGCGCACACGGACCGAATACACACATTTGAAGCGCACACTGACTTGACGACGCGCACACACGGACCGACGCCACACACGGACCGAAGCGCACACACGGACCGACGCTCACACACGGACCGACGCGCACACTGACCGGCGCGCACACACGGACCGACGCTCACACACGGACCGACGCGCACACACGGACCGAAGCGCACACACAGACCGACGCGCACACACGGACCGACGCTCACACACGGACCGACGCGCACACTGACCGGCGCGCACACACGGACCGACGCGCACACACTCACACAGAGATAGACACTGAGTGTAAATTGTTGACACATGTTTCACGTCCTGGGACAGAAATGGACCAGCGGAATGTTCTCGACCAGGGTTTCCCAAACTCGGTCCTGGGTGCACTTTTTATTTTTTTTTGCCCAAGCACTACACACTGGGGCGGCAGGGTAGCCTAGTGGTTAGAGTGTTGGACTAGAAACCGAAAGGTTGCAAGTTCGAATCCCCGAGCTGACAAGGTACAAATCTGTCGTTCTGCCCCTGAACAGGCAGTTAACCCACTGTTCCCAGGCCGTCATTGAAAATAAGAATTTGTTCTTAACTGACTCGCCAAGTAAAATAAAGGTAAAATAAAAAAATAAAAACAGCAGATTTCAAATGATCAAAGCTTGATGATGAGTTGGAAAGATGTCTTCTTTAGAATGTGTTTCTATGTCCAAAGGAAATCCTCAATAGAAATACTGTGAAACTCCTGGCTGCTTTTTAACATCTTTGAGTGTTGTTCTCTCTGAATGTGTCTGGACTGGAAGGACCCGACACACACCACTGACACTTCACTCATTGCTCTGGTTGTGAACACACAGTCACACACACACCTGCACACACAGTGCTCGTGCCACCGGGACACACTGACTGACTATTAACACCAGTGTGCCAGCATGCAGGTCTGCTGCCCCAGTCAGTCAGTCATAATATTGACAGTACATGGCGTTGGAATGGTAGCAGTGTGTTTTACTACCAGCTGTTAAAGGTTCAGTATGGAGGATAATATTAACAGTGTTTTATTGATTCACGCCATGTTAATAAGGTGTTAAATGAAACATTTAAGGAAAGTATGTGTGTGTGTGGAACTTGGCCCATTTTCCGTTCTGTGTTTTGTAGGAAGACAGGTTCCAGGTTGTGTTTGTTTTGGTCCCTCAGGTTCCACAAACCTGTTGGTTGGACTCTGGGCTACAATGGAGGATAGCCAGAACTGGGAGTACTGATCGAGGATCAGATTCCTCTATCCATGTGTTTTTATTCATTGTGATCTAAAAGGCAAAACTGATCCTAAGTCAGCACTCCTGCTCTGAGACGCTCGATACATAATGTCCCCATTGAATTTGTGCTGTGACCAGGCCTCCAGTCTTAAAAGCCTTCAGTTTTCTTCTGGTCCACAATGATGTGCATATGTCTTTAGCCACAGCCTTTAGCCATCAGCCTTTAGCCATCAGCCTTTAGCCACAGCCTTTAGCCATCAGCCTTTAGCCATCAGCCTTTAGCCATCAGCCTTTAGCCACAGCCTTTAGCCACAGCCTTTAGCCATCAGCCTTTAGCCACAGCCTTTAGCCATCAGCCTTTAGCCATCAGCCTTTAGCCATCAGCCTTTAGCCATCAGCCTTTAGCCATCAGCCTTTAGCCATCAGCCTTTAGCCATCAGCCTTTAGCCATCAGTGTTTATCCATCAGCCTTTAGCCATCAGCCTTTAGCCATCAGCCTAGAAGGACTAGAGTGACCAGTTATAATAGTCACCTTTTTATTTCCTGCATAGTGTTTCTGCACCTTTTACACTAAATTAGAGCAGTTAGCATTAGCATTTATGTTACTCAATGCCCTTACCAATGATGCCATATTTTGTCTGTTTGGGAAACACTGCTGTAGCAGGCCCAGTTATCCCCTCTGGCTGGTGCAGGCCCAGTTATCCCCTCTGGCTGGTGCAGGCCCAGTTATCCCCTCTGGCTGGTGCAGGCCCAGTTATCCCCTCTGGCTGGTGCAGGCCCAGTTATCCCCTCTGGCTGGTGCAGGCCCAGTTATCCCCTCTGGCTGGTGCAGGCCCAGTTATCCCCTCTGGCTGGTGCAGGCCCAGTTATCCCCTCTGTCTGGTGCAGGCCCAGTTATCCCCTCTGGCTGGTGCAGGCCCAGTTATCATCTCTGGCTGGTGCAGGCCCAGTTATCCCCTCTAGCAGATACTGTATTGTAGAGTGTATGTGTGTTTGTGCACGTGTGAGTTGGTGGATGCGTGTGCATGTTTTTGTGTGTATGTGCACGCCTGAGTGTGTTTGTGTTTACGTACACGTGTTCAGTGCGCGTGACTGCTTTACCTGCATGGTTTTTCACCTGCACTACCGGGTCCTGGTCAGTAGGGGGCGGTAGCGTCACTGTTGATTTTGTCACCGTGCCTAGATAGAGGCCAGAGAGGAAAAGGAAAGGCCTTTTAGAGGTTGAAGAATCGGAGAATGGGTGCAACCCTCATATCCCAGGACCAACAACATTGACTTTAAACTTGATCCTGATGCTTCCAACACTAACATCCCACTCACACTCCAGAGAACTGGGGAAACACTGGAAGAGTTCTGTTATTCCGTTTGTTTTAGATTGCTAGATTGTGATTGTTCTGCTCTCTCCTCCACCCGTTTGTGTGTCTGTGTGGAAACATGCTCTGAAACATCATTTTCTCAATTTCCTCAGACATTATAATGACTTAAGGAAGGTAGTAACATAATGTTTCTGGAGATCAGATTCCTGTGTGTGTGTGTATGTGTGTGTGTGTGTGTGTGTGTGTGTGTGTGTGTGTGTGTGTGTGTGTGTGTGTGTGTGTCCCTGTGTGTGTGTGTGTGTGTCCCTGTGTGTGTGTGTGTGTGTGTGTCCCTGTGTGTGTATCCCTGTGTGTGGAGTGTTCTCTCTAGCTGAGGTGAGAGCCTGAGGGGCAGTGGAAACCTGGCTGACTACAGACTGGGTTGGTAGATTTATAGGCTCCATAAAATATCTCATCTCATTCATCAACCCTCTACAACAGTTGTGAAGCTCAGCATCTGACCACTGGGGTACCTGAGCCAGTCTCACCCAGCGACACACATACACACACACAGGGTTATGAGACAGACCGTCTGGTTGTTGGTGTAACTGAGTGTTACTCTGTAGTAAATGTATTGTCTGTGAGAGACACCACTCTGTTTCTTCTCTGTCATCTCTGGTGTGCCCTCGTTCACTTCCCCTCCAAGATTTAAGAGTGTTTGATTGATGTCGAGCGACTGCCATATTTCTTTCCTATGGGCCCTGGTCAAAACCACTGCTCTATGTAGGGAGTAGGATGCCATTTGGGACGTAGCCCAATGCTTTAACATTCTTGAGGGGGAAGTGAATGCGTGCACACTTCATATATTAGGGAAAGAATATAGGGATCTGGACAATGTCTTTACTCTCCTGGGTTATACCCCCTCTCGTATAGGATATCTCTTCACCAACAATAGGTTACACAATCAATCATTTCTGGAGAACTAGCTGGGCATATATCTATGTATACAGCCCATATATAACCACACACACACACACACACAGAGTGCAGGCCGTATGTCACTACTGTGGTAGCGACTACTACTGGACCAAATAAATCAAATAAGATGTAGTTGTGGGGGAAGCCAGCGGAGAAAGCCCTGTTATTTCAGAGCTGGCTGCAGTACACACTGTGGGCCTTGGACAATGACAATACCATACCATGCATGGTGAATCTGCACCTACAATATGCATACAACAATGTATGCACACCCCTTCAAATTAGTAGATTAGGCTATTTCAGCCACACCCGTTGCTGACAGGTGTACAATCGAACACACAGCCATGCAATCTCCACAGACAAACATTGTCAGTATAATGGCCTGTACTGAAGAGCTCAGTGACTTTCAATGTGGCACCGTCATAGGATGCCACCTTCCCAAGCAGTCCATTTGTACAATTTCTGCCCTGCTAAATCGTCTGTCCTCGGTGGCAACACTCACTACCGAGTTCCAAACTGCCTCTGCAAGAAACGTCAGCACAAGAACTGTTTGTGAGGAGCTTCATGAGATTTCTATGGCGAGCAGCCCCACACAAGCCTAAGATCACCATGCACAATGCCAAGCGTCGGCTGGAGTGGAGTAAAGCTCACCGCCATTGGACTCTGGAGCAGTGGAAACACGTTTTCTGGAGTGATGAATCACCCTTCACCATCTGGCAGTCCAATGGACAATTCTGGGTTTGGCAGATGCCAGGAGAATGCATAGTGCCTGTTTTTCATGGTTCGGGCCCCTTAGTTACAGTGAAGGAAAATATGAACACTACAGCATACAATGACATTCTAGACAATTCTGTGCTTCCAACATTGTGGCAACAGTTTGGGGAAGGCCCTTTGCTGTTTCAGCATGACAATACCCCCATGCATAAAGCCAGGTCCATATAGAAATGGTTTGTCGAGATCGGTGTGGAAGAACTTGACTGGCCTGCACAGAGCCCTAACCTCAACCCCATTGAAAACCATTAGGCTGAATTGGAATGCTGACTGCAAGCCAGGCCTAATCTCCCAACATCTGTGCCTGACCTCACTAACGCTCTTGTGGCTGAATGGAAGCAAGTCCCCGCAGCAATGTTCCAACATCTAGTGGAAAGCCTTCCCAGAAGAGTGGAGGCTGTTATAGCAGCAAAGTGGGGACCAACTCCATACTAAAGCCCATGATTCTGGAATGAGATGTTCAACAAGCAGGTGTCCACATACTGGTGGTCATACAGTGTATCTGGATTAAAGGGAATGAGATGTTCAAAGAGCAGGTGTCCACATACTGGTGGTCATACAGTGTATCTGGATTCAAGGGAATGAGATGTTCAACGAGCAGGTGTCCACATACTGGTGGTCATACAGTGTATCTGGATTAAAGGGAATGATGTTCAACGAGCAGGTGTCCACATACTGGTGGTCATACAGTGTATCTGGATTAAAGGGAATGAGATGTTCAACGAGCAGGTGTCCACATACTGGTGGTCATACAGTGTATCTGGATTAAAGGGAATGATGTTCAACGAGCAGGTGTCCACATACTGGTGGTCATACAGTGTATCTGGATTAAAGGGAATGAGATGTTCAACGAGCAGGTGTCCACATACTGGTGGTCATACAGTGTATCTGGATTAAAGGGAATGAGATGTTCAACGAGCAGGTGTCCACATACTGGTGGTCATACAGTGTATCTGGATTAAAGGGAATGAGATGTTCAACGAGCAGGTGTCCACATACTGGTGGTCATACAGTGTATCTGGATTAAAGGGAATGAGATGTTCAACGAGCAGGTGTCCACATACTGGTGGTCATGCAGTGTATCTGGATTAAAGGGAATGAGATGTTCAATGAGATGAGCAGGTGTCCACATACTGGTGGTCATACAGTGTATCTGGATTAAAGGGAATGAGATGTTCAACGAGCAGGTGTCCACATACTGGTGGTCATACAGTGTATCTGGATTAAAGGGAATGAGATGTTCAACGAGCAGGTGTCCACATACTGGTGGTCATACAGTGTATCTGGATTAAAGGGAATGAGATGTTCAAAGAGCAGGTGTCCACATACTGGTGGTCATACAGTGTATCTGGATTAAAGGGAATGAGATGTTCAACGAGCAGGTGTCCACATACTGGTGGTCATACAGTGTATCTGGATTAAAGGGAATGAGATGTTCAACGAGCAGGTGTCCACATACTGGTGGTCATGCAGTGTATCTGGATTAAAGGGAATGAGATGTTCAACGAGCAGGTGTCCACATACTGGTGGTCATACAGTGTATCTGGATTAAAGGGAATGAGATGTTCAACGAGCAGGTGTCCACATACTGGTGGTCATACAGTGTATCTGGATTAAAGGGAATGAGATGTTCATACTGGTGGTCATACAGCAGGTGTCCAGGTGTCCACATACTGGTGGTCATACAGTGTATCTGGATTAAAGGGGAGATGTTCAACGAGCAGGTGTCCACATACTGGTGGTCATACAGTGTATCTGGATTAAAGGGAATGAGATGTTCAACGAGCAGGTGTCCACATACTGGTGGTCATACAGTGTATCTGGATTAAAGGGAATGAGATGTTCAACGAGCAGGTGTCCACATACTGGTGGTCATACAGTGTATCTGGATTAAAGGGAATGAGATGTTTCGAGCAGGTGTCCACATACTGGTGGTCATACAGTGTATCTGGATTAAAGGGAATGAGATGTTCCGAGCAGGTGTCCACATACTGGTGGTCATACAGTGTATCTGGATTAAAGGGAATGAGATGTTCAAAGAGCAGGTGTCCACATACTGGTGGTCATACAGTGTATCTGGATTAAAGGGAATGAGATGTTCAACGAGCAGGTGTCCACATACTGGTGGTCATACAGTGTATCTGGATTAAAGGGAATGAGATGTTCAACGAGCAGGTGTCCACATACTGGTGGTCATGCAGTGTATCTGGATTAAAGGGAATGAGATGTTCAACGAGCAGGTGTCCACATACTGGTGGTCATACAGTGTATCTGGATTAAAGGGAATGAGATGTTCAACGAGCAGGTGTCCACATACTGGTGGTCATACAGTGTATCTGGATTAAAGGGAATGAGATGTTCAACGAGCAGGTGTCCACATACTGGTGGTCATACAGTGTATCTGGATTAAAGGGAATGAGATGTTCAAAGAGCAGGTGTCCACATACTGGTGGTCATACAGTGTATCTGGATTAAAGGGAATGAGATGTTCAACGAGCAGGTGTCCAACGAGCAGGTGTCCACATACTGGTGGTCATACAGTGTATCTGGATTAAAGGGAATGAGATGTTCAACTAGCAGGTGTCCACATACTGGTGGTCATACAGTGTATCTGGATTAAAGGGAATGATGTTCAACTAGCAGGTGTCCACATACTGGTGGTCATACAGTGTATCTGGATTAAAGGGAATGAGATGTTCAAAGAGCAGGTGTCCACATACTGGTGGTCATACAGTGTATCTGGATTAAAGGGAATGAGATGTTCAACGAGCAGGTGTCCACATACTGGTGGTCATGCAGTGTATCTGGATTAAAGGGAATGAGATGTTCAACGAGCAGGTGTCCACATACTGGTGGTCATACAGTGTATCTGGATTAAAGGGAATGAGATGTTCAACGAGCAGGTGTCCACATACTGGTGGTCATACAGTGTATCTGGATTAAAGGGAATGAGATGTTCAAGAGCAGGTGTCCACATACTGGTGGTCATACAGTGTATCTGGATTAAAGGGAATGAGATGTTCAACGAGCAGGTGTCCACATACTGGTGGTCATACAGTGTATCTGGATTAAAGGGAATGAGATGTTCAACTGGTGGAGCTGGATTAAAGGGAAGGTGTCCACATACTGGTGGTCATACAGTGTATCTGGATTAAAGGGAATGAGATGTTCAAAGGTGTCCACATACTGGTGTCATACAGTGTATCTGGATTAAAGGGAATGGAGATGTATCTGGATTAAAGGGAATGAGATGTTCAAAGAGCAGGTGTCCACATACTGGTGGTCATACAGTGTATCTGGATTAAAGGGAATGAGATGTTCAACGAGCAGGTGTCCACATACTGGTGGTCATACAGTGTATCTGGATTAAAGGGAATGATGTTCAACGAGCAGGTGTCCACATACTGGTGGTCATACAGTGTATCTGGATTAAAGGGAATGAGATGTTCAACGAGCAGGTGTCCACATACTGGTGGTCATACAGTGTATCTGGATTAAAGGGAATGAGATGTTCAACGAGCAGGTGTCCACATACTGGTGGTCATACAGTGTATCTGGATTAAAGGGAATGATGTTCAACGAGCAGGTGTCCACATACTGGTGGTCATGCAGTGTATCTGGATTAAAGGGAATGATGTTCAACGAGCAGGTGTCCACATACTGGTGGTCATACAGTGTATCTGGATTAAAGGGAATGAGATGTTCAACGAGCAGGTGTCCACATACTGGTGGTCATACAGTGTATCTGGATTAAAGGGAATGGCAGCATTGTAATGGAGAGTGTGTATTCTAACAGCTCCAACAGTGTTGTAGCAGCTGCATGGTAGTGTGGTCTATGTTCCAACGGGCTTCCTGACTGTCCTTTAGCCTGCAGGAGTGCAGAAGGAGATGACTTTGGAGCCATGACAGACCCACACCTCACACACTGCCCCGTGTCTGTGTGCCTCAGTTGTTGATCAAGCCAAACAGAACCATCTGTAATAATTAGTCATGTTGGCTGGCTCTAGGTAGGAACCATAAACTGAGATGTTAGAGGCTAGCCTCCACTTCTGTTTCTGGGACTGTTTCTCTTTAGGAAGTCATCCGTGGAGGGCTTTTGCGTGTGTGCATTGGTATTGTTACCATGGCTACAAGCCTCAGGCTGCCCGCTTGCACCCTTGCTACATCCCATCAGCCACTGCTGTGTGACCTGGCTGCTTCCCTCAGAACTCCACTATTAGGCCAGCTCTGAATGTGTGGGCAGAGAACACACACACACACACACACACACACACACACGTACACACACACACACACACACACACACACCATAGCAGCCAAGTCACCAATGAAGCCATTCCCTATCCACTGTTTTAACACTGCTGGAGTTTACCCAGGGGCATCAGAGCAGAACCACAACACATTATAAACCTTAGCCACTCATCTGCATCACACACACACACACACACACACACACACACACACACACACACACACCATAGCAGCCAAGTCACCAATGAAGCCATTCCCTATCGACTGTTTTAACACCGCTGGAGTTTACCCAGGGGCATCAGAGCAGAACCACAACACATTATAAACCTTAGCCACTCATCTGCATCACACACACACACACACACACACACACACACACACACACACACACACACACACACACACACACACACACAGCCAAGTCACCAATGAAGCCATTCCCTATCGACTGTTTTAACACCGCTGGAGTTTACCCAGGGGCATCAGAGCAGAACCACAACACATTATAAACCTTAGCCACTCATCTGCATCACACACACACACACTTACACACTTTCAAGCATACACACACGCATGTACAAGTGCACACACACACTTACACACGCGCACGTACAAGTGCACACACACACTTACACACTTTCAAGCATACACACACGCACGTACAAGTGCACAGACACACTTCCAAACACACACATCAGACACACACACTCTGAACCTCTGGCCCTGATGTGAAGTAAATAAATAAGCGGTTCTGTTTTCATAATAATGTTTCTTCCCGACCGGTGATGCAGAGTTCTGTAGAGGTGGTTCAACAGCAGAGTGTGTGACTGTGCTGGAAACTAGGAGCCGGCTTGGCTGGATGTATTGTTGCACATTCTTCAGAAGTTCAAATATCCTCTGGAGTTTTCCTGTCCAAGTATTATCCATCTTAGTCCAGGTGACCCTCTGTGTGCTCACCCCTCCTCCTTCCCTACACCTCTACCTCCTAATCTCCTCTACTCCCCTCTCTTCTGGGGAGAGAGAGAGAATATTCACTGCAAGTGTCTCTTTGAGAGGACACTAAGCAACACTTGACATAATGGGGTTTTGAAGTAGTTTGTTTTCCTCAGTGGAAGCTCTTTATTCCTAGTGACAGGTGTTTTTGATCTGGACACAAACACACAGGCATACACACACTGGCGCTCTGGCCGTCATGTATTCTAGTTACTCACATTAGGTCTGTTGTCAGACGCTAGGCTCTTATAGGCTGTGACGGCCAGGGCCACTAAGTTCAGAACAGCACCAGTCTATGTACACTGCTAGGGGACGCTTTCATGTTGTTAACACAAGTGTTTCCATCTCTCTCTCTCTCTCTGACATTCAGGAATTGATTTGAGGCAGGAAAGGAGGAAGTAGTTTCTCTTTCTCATTCTTTCTCTTAGATATTCCATAATTTATTTGAGACAAGAAATGAGGACTGTTGTGATGAACTTACAGAGAGAGAAAGCAAAAAGAGACAAACAGAGATGAGCTGTCAATTTCCTAAGATCTTTCTGTCTGTGGACTCAAACCCAACTGGTCCTCTGCAGTCTAAAGTGGCCTCCTCCTCCTCATCACGTCTCCTCAGAGAGAGAGAGCTGTATACTTCTCATGGCAGGAGAAGAAAAACAGTTTGTTTCTCTCTGGGTAAATAGGAAATGTCAGGGTTGGATGCTCCAGAAAATAACTTAGCAGGAAATCACTCCGAGGCTTCTGAAATTAAGGGCCTGAATTAGATGCTGTGGTGCAATTTGCCAGCGACAAATGGAATCGAGGCACAAGTGTGTGTGTATGTGTGTGTGTGTGTAAAGTTTATCTGCCTGTGTGTGTTTGTGTGTGTCTGTGGTGAGTGAGAGAGAGAGAGAGAGAGAGAGAAATACAGACATTCTGTTGCCAGCTTACTAATGATGCTTAAGAGCTGACAGGAGACATTCTGTCTGGAAATGGTTTTGAGTTTAAAAACAGCTCTTGAAACATCTTATTGCCGCCACATTGACTATTGGGAATATTTGTTTGCATGCAGGTGTTGCTCTTCTCATTTAGACATTCAGAATACACTGACTCTGCAACAAGGGATGTCTCACAGCTGGTACCCTAAGAATGCACTACTATTGACCAGGGCCCATAGGAAGCCATGAAGGGAAAAGGGTGCCATTTGGGACACAGATCATGTTATTCATTACATCCCAAATAGGCTTGTTTTAGAGAGTACTGAATTAGAATCTGTTGTTTCCCAGTGTATAGAAGACAGAATCTGTTGTTTCGCAGTGTATAGAAGACAGAATCTGTTGTTTCCCAGTGTATAGAAGACAGTTAGAATCTGTTGTTTCACAGTGTATAGAAGACAGAATCTGTTGTTTCCCAGTGTATAGAAGACAGTTAGAATCTGTTGTTTCACAGTGTATAGAAGACACAGTTAGAATCTGTTGTTTCACAGTGTATAGAAGACAGTTAGAATCTGTTGTTTCACAGTGTATAGAAGACAGAATCTGTTGTTTCCCAGTGTATAGAAGACAGTTAGAATCTGTTGTTTCACAGTGTATAGAAGACAGTTAGAATCTGTTGTTTCACAGTGTATAGAAGACAGAATCTGTTGTTTCACAGTGTATAGAAGACACAGTTAGAATCTGTTGTTTCACAGTGTATAGAAGACAGTTAGAATCTGTTGTTTCACAGTGTATAGAAGACACAGTTAGAATCTGTTGTTTCACAGTGTATAGAAGACACAGTTAGAATCTGTTGTTTCACAGTGTATAGAAGACACAGTTAGAATCTGTTGTTTCCCAGTGTATAGAAGACAGAATCTGTTGTTTCACAGTGTATAGACGACAGTTAGAATCTGTTGTTTCACAGTGTTAGAATCTGTTGTTTCACAGTGTATATAAGACACAGTTAGAATCTGTTGTTTCACAGTGTATAGAAGACACAGTTAGAATCTGTTGTTTCACAGTGTATAGAAGACACAGTTAGAATCTGTTGTTTCACAGTGTATAGAAGACACAGTTAGAATCTGTTGTTTCCCAGTGTATAGAAGACAGAATCTGTTGTTTCACAGTGTATAGACGACAGTTAGAATCTGTTGTTTCACAGTGTATAGAAGACAGAATCTGTTGTTTCACAGTGTATAGAAGACACAGTTAGAATCTGTTGTTTCACAGTGTATAGAAGACAGTTAGAATCTGTTGTTTCACAGTGTATAGAAGACACAGTTAGAATCTGTTGTTTCACAGTGTATAGAAGACACAGTTAGAATCTGTTGTTTCCCAGTGTATAGAAGACAGAATCTGTTGTTTCACAGTGTATAGACGACAGTTAGAATCTGTTGTTTCACAGTGTATAGAAGTCACAGTTAGAATCTGTTGATTCCCAGTGTATAGAAGACACAGTTAGAATCTGTTGTTTCACAGTGTATAGAAAACACAGTTAGAATCTGTTGATTCACAGTGTATAGAAGACACAGTTAGAATCTGTTGATTCCCAGTGTATAGAAGACAGTTAGAATCTGTTGTTTCCCAGTGTATAGAAGACAGTTAGAATCTGTTGTTTCCCAGTGTATAGAAGACAGTTAGAATCTGTTGTTTCACAGTGTATAGAAGACAGTTAGAATCTGTTGTTTCACAGTGTATAGAAGACAGTTAGAATCTGTTGTTTCACAGTGTATAGAAGACAGTTAGAATCTGTTGTTTCCCAGTGTATAGAAGACAGTTAGAATCTGTTGTTTCACACTGTATAGAAGACAGTTAGAATCTGTTGTTTACCAGTGTATAGAAGACAGAATCTGTTGTTTCCCAGTGTATAGAAGACAGTTAGAATCTGTTGTTTCACAGTGTATAGAAGACACAGTTAGAATCTGTTGTTTCACAGTGTATAGAAGACAGTTAGAATCTGTTGTTTCACAGTGTATAGAAGACAGAATCTGTTGTTTCACAGTGTATAGAAGACACAGTTAGAATCTGTTGTTTCACAGTGTATAGAAGACAGTTAGAATCTGTTGTTTCACAGTGTATAGAAGACACAGTTAGAATCTGTTGTTTCCCAGTGTATAGAAGACAGAATCTGTTGTTTCCCAGTCTATAGAAGACAGAATCTGTTGTTTCACAGTGTACAGAAGACAGAATCTGTTGTTTCCCAGTGTACAGAAGACAGTTAGAATCTGTTGTTTCACAGTGTATAGAAGACCGTTAGAATCTGTTGTTTCACAGTGTATAGAAGAGAGAATCTGTTGTTTCACAGTGTATAGAAGACACAGTTAGAATCTGTTGTTTCAAAGTGTATAGAAGACAGTTAGAATCTGTTGTTTCACAGTGTATAGAAGACACAGTTAGAATCTGTTGTTTCACAGTGTATAGAAGACACAGTTAGAATCTGTTGTTTCCCAGTGTATAGAAGACAGAATCTGTTGTTTCACAGTGTATAGACGACAGTTAGAATCTGTTGTTTCACAGTGTATAGAAGACACAGTTAGAATCTGTTGTTTCACAGTGTATAGAAGTCACAGTTAGAATCTGTTGTTTCACAGTGTATAGAAGACAGAATCTGTTGTTTCCCAGTGTATAGAAGACACAGTTAGAATCTGTTGTTTCACAGTGTATAGAAGACACAGTTAGAATCTGTTTCACAGTGTATAGAAGTCACAGTTAGAATCTGTTGTTTCACAGTGTATAGAAGACAGAAAGTGTATAGAAGACACAATTAGAATCTGTTGTTTCCCAGTGTATAGAAGACAGTTAGAATCTGTTGTTTCACAGTGTATAGAAGACACAGTTAGAATCTGTTGTTTCACAGTGTATAGAAGTCACAGTTAGAATCTGTTGTTTCACAGTGTATAGAAGTATAGAAGACACAGTTAGAATCTGTTGTTTCACAGTGTATAGAAGTCACAGTTAGAATCTGTTGTTTCACAGTGTATAGAAGACACAGTTAGAATCTGTTGTATAGAAGACACAGTTAGAATCTGTTGTTTCACAGTGTATAGAAGACAGAATCTGTTGTTTCCTAGTGTATAGAAGACACAATTAGAATCTGTTGTTTCCCAGTGTATAGAAGACACAATTAGAATCTGTTGTTTCCCAGTGTATAGAAGACACAGTTAGAATCTGTTTCACAGTGTATAGAAGTCACAGTTAGAATCTGTTGTTTCACAGTGTATAGAAGACAGAATCTGTTGTTTCCCAGTGTATAGAAGACACAGTTAGAATCTGTTGTTTCCCAGTGTATAGAAGACAGTTAGAATCTGTTGTTTACCAGTGTATAGAAGACAGTTAGAATCTGTTGTTTCACAGTGTATAGAAGACAGTTAGAATCTGTTGTTTCACAGTGTATAGAAGACAGAATCTGTTGTTTCACAGTGTATAGAAGACAGAATGTGTTGTTTCACAGTGTATAGAAGACAGTTAGAATCTGTTGTTTCACAGTGTATAGAAGACAGTTAGAATCTGTTGTTTCACAGTGTATAGAAGACAGTTAGAATCTGTTGTTTCACAGTGTATAGAAGACAGTTAGAATCTGTTGTTTCACAGTGTATAGAAGACAGAATCTGTTGTTTCACAGTGTATAGAAGACACAGTTAGAATCTGTTGTTTCCCAGTGTATAGAAGACACAGTTAGAATCTGTTGTTTCACAGTGTATAGAAGACACAGTTAGAATCTGTTGTTTCACAGTGTATAGAAGACACAGTTAGAATCTGTTGTTTCCCAGTGTATAGAAGACAGAATCTGTTGTTTCACAGTGTATAGACGACAGTTAGAATCTGTTGTTTCACAGTGTATAGAAGACACAGTTAGAATCTGTTGTTTCACAGTGTATAGAAGTCACAGTTAGAATCTGTTGTTTCACAGTGTATAGAAGTCACAGTTAGAATCTGTTGTTTCACAGTGTATAGAAGACAGAATCTGTTGTTTCCCAGTGTATAGAAGACACAGTTAGAATCTGTTGTTTCACAGTGTATAGAAGACACAGTTAGAATCTGTTTCACAGTGTATAGAAGTCACAGTTAGAATCTGTTGTTTCCCAGTGTATAGAAGACACAATTAGAATCTGTTGTTTCCCAGTGTATAGAAGACACAGTTAGAATCTGTTGTTTCACAGTGTATAGAAGTCACAGTTAGAATCTGTTGTTTCACAGTGTATAGAAGTCACAGTTAGAATCTGTTGTTTCACAGTGTATAGAAGACACCGTTAGAATCTGTTGTTTCACAGTGTATAGAAGACAGAATCTGTTGTTTCCTAGTGTATAGAAGACACAATTAGAATCTGTTGTTTCCCAGTGTATAGAAGACACAATTAGATTCTGTTGTTTCCCAGTGTATAGAAGACACAGTTAGAATCTGTTTCACAGTGTATAGAAGTCACAGTTAGAATCTGTTGTTTCACAGTGTATAGAAGACAGAATCTGTTGTTTCCCAGTGTATAGAAGACACAGTTAGAATCTGTTGTTTCACAGTGTATAGAAGACAGTTAGAATCTGTTGTTTCACACTGTATAGAAGACAGTTAGAATCTGTTGTTTACCAGTGTATAGAAGACAGTTAGAATCTGTTGTTTCACAGTGTATAGAAGACAGTTAGAATCTGTTGTTTCACAGTGTATAGAAGACAGAATCTGTTGTTTCACAGTGTATAGAAGACAGAATCTGTTGTTTCACAGTGTATAGAAGACAGTTAGAATCTGTTGTTTCACAGTGTATAGAAGACAGTTAGAATCTGTTGTTTCACAGTGTATAGAAGACAGAATCTGTTGTTTCACAGTGTATAGAAGACACAGTTAGAATCTGTTGTTTCACAGTGTATAGAAGACAGTTAGAATCTGTTGTTTCACAGTGTATAGAAGACACAGTTAGAATCTGTTGTTTCACAGTGTATAGAAGACACAGTTAGAATCTGTTGTTTCCCAGTGTATAGAAGACAGAATCTGTTGTTTCCCAGTGTATAGAAGACAGAATCTGTTGTTTCACAGTGTACAGAAGACAGAATCTGTTGTTTCCCAGTGTACAGAAGACAGAATCTGTTGTTTCACAGTGTATAGAAGACAGTTAGAATCTGTTGTTTCACAGTGTATAGAAGACAGAATCTGTTGTTTCACAGTGTATAGAAGAACACAGTTAGAATCTGTTGTTTCACAGTGTATAGAAGACACAGTTAGAATCTGTTGTTTCCCAGTGTATAGAAGACAGAATCTGTTGTTTCACAGTGTACAGAAGACAGAATCTGTTGTTTCCCAGTGTACAGAAGACAGAATCTGTTGTTTCACAGTGTATAGAAGACAGTTAGAATCTGTTGTTTCACAGTGTATAGAAGACAGTTAGAATCTGTTGTTTCACAGTGTATAGAAGACAGTTAGAATCTGTTGTTTCACAGTGTATAGAAGACAGAATCTGTTGTTTCACAGTGTATAGAAGACACAGTTAGAATCTGTTGTTTCACAGTGTATAGAAGACAGTTAGAATCTGTTGTTTCACAGTGTATAGAAGACACAGTTAGAATCTGTTGTTTCACAGTGTATAGAAGACACAGTTAGAATCTGTTGTTTCCCAGTGTATAGAAGACAGAATCTGTTGTTTCACAGTGTATAGACGACAGTTAGAATCTGTTGTTTCACAGTGTATAGAAGACACAGTTAGAATCTGTTGTTTCACAGTGTATAGAAGTCACAGTTAGAATCTGTTGTTTCACAGTGTATAGAAGTCACAGTTAGAATCTGTTGTTTCACAGTGTATAGAAGACAGAATCTGTTGTTTCCCAGTGTATAGAAGACACAGTTAGAATCTGTTGTTTCACAGTGTATAGAAGACACAGTTAGAATCTGTTTCACAGTGTATAGAAGTCACAGTTAGAATCTGTTGTTTCACAGTGTATAGAAGACACAGTTAGAATCTGTTTCACAGTGTATAGAAGACACAGTTAGAATCTGTTTCACAGTGTATAGAAGTCACAGTTAGAATCTGTTGTTTCACAGTGTATAGAAGTCACAGTTAGAATCTGTTGTTTCACAGTGTATAGAAGACACAGTTAGAATCTGTTGTTTCACAGTGTATAGAAGACAGAATCTGTTGTTTCCTAGTGTATAGAAGACACAATTAGAATCTGTTGTTTCCCAGTGTATAGAAGACACAATTAGAATCTGTTGTTTCCCAGTGTATAGAAGACACAGTTAGAATCTGTTTCACAGTGTATAGAAGTCACAGTTAGAATCTGTTGTTTCACAGTGTATAGAAGACAGAATCTGTTGTTTCCCAGTGTATAGAAGACACAGTTAGAATCTGTTGTTTCACAGTGTATAGAAGACACAGTTAGAATCTGTTTCACAGTGTATAGAAGTCACAGTTAGAATCTGTTGTTTCACAGTGTATAGAAGACAGAATCTGTTGTTTCCCAGTGTATAGAAGACACAATTAGAATCTGTTGTTTCCCAGTGTATAGAAGACACAGTTAGAATCTGTTGTTTCACAGTATATGAAGACAGTTAGAATCTGTTGTTTCACAGTGTATAGAAGACAGAATCTGTTGTTTCACAGTGCATGAAGACAGTTAGAATCTGTTGTTTCACAGTGTATAGAATACAGAATCTGTTGTTTCACAGTGTATAGAAGACAGAATCTGTTGTTTCACAGTGTATAGAAGACACAGTTAGAATCTGTTGTTTCACAGTGTATAGAAGACACAGTTAGAATCTGTTGTTTCACAGTGTATAGAAGACACAGTTAGAATCTGTTGTTTCACAGTGTATAGAAGACACAGTTAGAATCTGTTTCACAGTGTATAGAAGACACAGTTAGAATCTGTTGTTTCACAGTGTATAGAAGACAGAATCTGTTGTTTCACAGTGTATAGAAGACACAGTTAGAATCTGTTGTTTCACAGTGTATAGAAGTCACAGTTAGAATCTGTTGTTTCACAGTGTATAGAAGACACAGTTAGAATCTGTTGTTTCACAGTGTATAGAAGACACAGTTAGAATCTGTTTCACAGTGTATAGAAGACACAGTTAGAATCTGTTGTTTCACAGTGTATAGAAGACACAGTTAGAATCTGTTGTTTCACAGTGTATAGAAGACACAGTTAGAATCTGTTGTTTCACAGTGTATAGAAGACACAGTTAGAATCTGTTGTTTCCCAGTGTATAGAAGACAGTTAGAATCTGTTGTTTCACAGTGTATAGAAGACAGAATCTGTTGTTTCACAGTGTATAGAAGACAGAATCTGTTGTTTCACAGTGTATAGAAGACACAGTTAGAATCTGTTGTTTCACAGTGTATAGAAGACAGTTAGAATCTGTTGTTTCACAGTGTATAGAAGACACAGTTAGAATCTGTTGTTTCCCAGTGTATAGAAGACAGAATCTGTTGTTTCCCAGTGTATAGAAGACAGAATCTGTTGTTTCACAGTGTACAGAAGACAGAATCTGTTGTTTCCCAGTGTACAGAAGACAGAATCTGTTGTTTCACAGTGTATAGAAGACAGTTAGAATCTGTTGTTTCACAGTGTATAGAAGACAGTTAGAATCTGTTGTTTCACAGTGTATAGAAGACAGTTAGAATCTGTTGTTTCACAGTGTATAGAAGACAGAATCTGTTGTTTCACAGTGTATAGAAGACACAGTTAGAATCTGTTGTTTCACAGTGTATAGAAGACAGTTAGAATCTGTTGTTTCACAGTGTATAGAAGACACAGTTAGAATCTGTTGTTTCACAGTGTATAGAAGACACAGTTAGAATCTGTTGTTTCCCAGTGTATAGAAGACAGAATCTGTTGTTTCACAGTGTACAGAAGACAGAATCTGTTGTTTCCCAGTGTACAGAAGACAGAATCTGTTGTTTCACAGTGTATAGAAGACAGTTAGAATCTGTTGTTTCACAGTGTATAGAAGACAGTTAGAATCTGTTGTTTCACAGTGTATAGAAGACAGTTAGAATCTGTTGTTTCACAGTGTATAGAAGACAGAATCTGTTGTTTCACAGTGTATAGAAGACACAGTTAGAAACTGTTGTTTCACAGTGTATAGAAGACAGTTAGAATCTGTTGTTTCACAGTGTATAGAAGACACAGTTAGAATCTGTTGTTTCACAGTGTATAGAAGACACAGTTAGAATCGGTTGTTTCCCAGTGTATAGAAGACAGAATCTGTTGTTTCACAGTGTATAGACGACAGTTAGAATCTGTTGTTTCACAGTGTATAGAAGACACAGTTAGAATCTGTTGTTTCACAGTGTATAGAAGTCACAGTTAGAATCTGTTGTTTCACAGTGTATAGAAGTCACAGTTAGAATCTGTTGTTTCACAGTGTATAGAAGTCACAGTTAGAATCTGTTGTTTCACAGTGTATAGAAGACAGAATCTGTTGTTTCCCAGTGTATAGAAGACACAGTTAGAATCTGTTGTTTCACAGTGTATAGAAGACACAGTTAGAATCTGTTTCACAGTGTATAGAAGTCACAGTTAGAATCTGTTGTTTCACAGTGTATAGAAGACAGAATCTGTTGTTTCCCAGTGTATAGAAGACACAGTTAGAATCTGTTGTTTCACAGTGTATAGAAGTCACAGTTAGAATCTGTTGTTTCACAGTGTATAGAAGACACAGTTAGAATCTGTTGTTTCACAGTGTATAGAAGACAGAATCTGTTGTTTCCCAGTGTATAGAAGACACAGTTAGAATCTGTTGTTTCACAGTGTATAGAAGTCACAGTTAGAATCTGTTGTTTCACAGTGTATAGAAGTCACAGTTAGAATCTGTTGTTTCACAGTGTATAGAAGTCACAGTTAGAATCTGTTGTTTCACAGTGTATAGAAGACAGAATCTGTTGTTTCCCAGTGTATAGAAGACACAGTTAGAATCTGTTGTTTCACAGTGTATAGAAGACACAGTTAGAATCTGTTTCACAGTGTATAGAAGTCACAGTTAGAATCTGTTGTTTCACAGTGTATAGAAGACAGAATCTGTTGTTTCCCAGTGTATAGAAGACACAGTTAGAATCTGTTGTTTCACAGTGTATAGAAGTCACAGTTAGAATCTGTTGTTTCACAGTGTATAGAAGACACAGTTAGAATCTGTTGTTTCACAGTGTATAGAAGACAGAATCTGTTGTTTCCCAGTGTATAGAAGACACAGTTAGAATCTGTTGTTTCACAGTGTATAGAAGTCACAGTTAGAATCTGTTGTTTCACAGTGTATAGAAGACACAGTTAGAATCTGTTGTTTCACAGTGTATAGAAGACAGAATCTGTTGTTTCCTAGTGTATAGAAGACACAATTAGAATCTGTTGTTTCCCAGTGTATAGAAGACACAGTTAAATCAAATCAAATCAAATTTATTTATATAGCCCTTCGTACATCAGCTGATATCTCAAAGTGCTGTACAGAAACCCAGCCTAAAACCCCAAACAGCAAGCAATGCAGGTGTAGAAGCACGGTGGCTAGGAAAAACTCCCTAGAAAAGCCAAAACCTAGGAAGAAACCTAGAGAGGAACCAGGCTATGTGGGGTGGCCAGTCCTCTTCTGGCTGTGCCGGGTAGAGATTATAACAGAACATGGCCAAGATGTTCAAATGTTCATAAATGACCAGCATGGTCGAATAATAATAAGGCAGAACAGTTGAAACTGGAGCAGCAGCACGGCCAGGTGGACTGGGGACAGCAAGGAGTCATCATGTCAAGTAGTCCTGGGGCATGGTCCTAGGGCTCAGGTCAGTTGAAACTGGAGCAGCAGCACGGCCAGGTGGACTGGGGACAGCAAGGAGTCATCATGTCAGGTAGTCCTGGGGCATGGTCCTAGGGCTCAGGTCCTCCGAGAGAGAGAAGGAGAGAATTAGAGAACGCACACTTAGATTCACACAGGACACCGAATTGGACAGGAGAAGTACTCCAGATATAACAAACTGACCCCAGCCCCCGACACATAAACTACTGCAGCATAAATACTGGAGGCTGAGACAGGAGGGGTCAGGAGACACTGTGGCCCCACCCGAGGACACCCCGGACAGGGCCAAACAGGAAGGATATAACCCCACCCACTTTGCCAAAGCACAGCCCCCACACCACTGGAGGGATATCTTCAACCACCAACTTACCATCCTGAGACAAAGCTGAGTATAGCCCGCAAAGATCTCCGCCACGGCACAACCCAAGGGGGGGGCGCCAACCCAGACAGGATGACCACATCAGTGAATCAACCCACTCAGGTGACGCACCCCCTCCAGGGACGGCATGAGAGAGCCCCAGCAAGCCAGTGACTCAGCCCCTGTAATAGGGTTAGAGGCAGAGAATCCCAGTGGAAAGAGGGGAACCGGCCAGGCAGAGACAGCAAGGGTGGTTCGTTGCTCCAGAGCCTTTCCGTTCACCTTCCCACTCCTGGGCCAGACTACACTCAATCATATGACCCACTGAAGAGATGAGTCTTCAGTAAAGACTTAAAGGTTGAGACCGAGTTTGCGTCTCTGACATGGGTAGGCAGACCGTTCCATAAAAATGGAGCTCTATAGGAGAAAGCCCTGCCTCCAGCTGTTTGCTTAGAAATTCTAGGGACAATTAGGAGGCCTGCGTCTTGTGACCGTAGCGTACGTGTAGGTATGTACGGCAGGACCAAATCAGAGAGATAGGTAGGAGCAAGCCCATGCAATGCTTTATAGGTTAGCAGTAAAACCTTGAAATCAGCCCTTGCTTTGACAGGAAGCCAGTGTAGGGAGGCTAGCACTGGAGTAATATGATCAAATTTTTGGTTCTAGTCAGGATTCTAGCAGCCGTATTTAGCACTAACTGAAGTTTATTTAGTGCTTTATCCGGGTAGCCGGAAAGTAGAGCATTGCAGTAGTCTAACCTAGAAGTGACAAAAGCATGGATTAATTTTTCTGCATCATTTTTGGACAGAAAGTTTCTGATTTTTGCAATGTTACGTAGATGGAAAAAAGCTGTCCTTGAAATGGTCTTGATATGTTCTTCAAAAGAGAGATCAGGGTCCAGAGTAACGCCGAGGTCCTTCACAGTTTTATTTGAGATGACTGTACAACCATTAAGATTAATTGTCAGATTCAACAGAAGATCTCTTTGTTTCTTGGGACCTAGAACAAGCATCTCTGTTTTATCCGAGTTTAAAAGTAGAAAGTTTGCTGCCATCCACTTCCTTATGTCTGAAACACATGCTTCTAGCGAGGGCAATTTTGGGGCTTCACCATGTTTCATTGAAATGTACAGCTGTGTATCATCCGCATAGCAGTGAAAGTTAACATTATGTTTTCGAATAACATCCCCAAGAGGTAAAATATATAGTGAAAACAACAGCGGTCCTAAACGGAACCTTGAGGAACACCGAAATTTACAGTTGATTTGTCAGAGGACAAACCATCCACAGAGACAAACTGATATCTTTCCGACAGATAAGATCTAAACCAGGCCAGAACTTGTCCGTGTAGACCAATTTGGGTTTCCAATCTCTCCAAAAGAATGTGGTGATCGATGGTATCAAAAGCAGCACTAAGGTCTAGGAGCACGAGGACAGATGCAGAGCCTCGGTCCGATGCCATTAAAATGTCATTTACCACCTTCACAAGTGCCGTCTCAGTGCTATGATGGGGTCTAAAACCAGACTGAAGCATTTCATATACATTGTTTGTCTTCAGGAAGGCAGTGAGTTGCTGAGCAACAGCCTTTTCTAAGATTTTTGAGAGGAATGGAAGATTCGATATAGGCCGATAGTTTTTTATATTTTCTGGGTCAAGGTTTGGCTTTTTCAAGAGAGGCTTTATTACTGCCACTTTTAGTGAGTTTGGTACACATCCGGTGGATAGAGAGCCGTTTATTATGTTCAACATAGGAGGGCCAAGCACAGGAAGCAGCTCTTTCAGTAGTTTAGTTGAATTAGTTAGAATCTGTTTCACAGTGTATAGAAGTCACAGTTAGAATCTGTTGTTTCACAGTGTATAGAAGACAGAATCTGTTGTTTCCCAGTGTATAGAAGACACAGTTAGAATCTGTTGTTTCACAGTGTATAGAAGACACAGTTAGAATCTGTTTCACAGTGTATAGAAGTCACAGTTAGAATCTGTTGTTTCACAGTGTATAGAAGACAGAATCTGTTGTTTCCCAGTGTATAGAAGACACAATTAGAATCTGTTGTTTCCCAGTGTATAGAAGACACAGTTAGAATCTGTTGTTTCACAGTATATGAAGACAGTTAGAATCTGTTGTTTCACAGTGTATAGAAGACAGAATCTGTTGTTTCACAGTGCATGAAGACAGTTAGAATCTGTTGTTTCACAGTGTATAGAATACAGAATCTGTTGTTTCACAGTGTATAGAAGACAGAATCTGTTGTTTCACAGTGTATAGAAGACACAGTTAGAATCTGTTGTTTCACAGTGTATAGAAGACACAGTTAGAATCTGTTGTTTCACAGTGTATAGAAGACACAGTTAGAATCTGTTGTTTCACAGTGTATAGAAGACACAGTTAGAATCTGTTGTTTCACAGTGTATAGAAGACACAGTTAGAATCTGTTGTTTCACAGTGTATAGAAGACACAGTTAGAATCTGTTGTTTCACAGTGTATAGAAGACACAGTTAGAATCTGTTGTTTCCCAGTGTATAGAAGACAGTTAGAATCTGTTGTTTCACAGTGTATAGAAGACAGAATCTGTTGTTTCCCAGTGTATAGAAGACAGAATCTGTTGTTTCACAGTGTATAGAAGACACAGTTAGAATCTGTTGTTTCACAGTGTATAGAAGACACAGTTAGAATCTGTTGTTTCACAGTGTATAGAAGACAGTTAGAATCTGTTGTTTCACAGTGTATAGAAGACAGTTAGAATCTGTTGTTTCACAGTGTATAGAAGACAGTTAGAATCTGTTGTTTCACAGTGTATAGAAGACCGTTAGAATCTGTTGTTTCACAGTGTATAGAAGACAGAATCTGTTGTTTCACAGTGTATATAAGACACAGTTAGAATCTGTTGTTTCACAGTGTATAGAAGACACAGTTAGAATCTGTTGTTTCACAGTGTATAGAAGACACAGTTAGAATCTGTTGTTTCACAGTGTATAGAAGACAGTTAGAATCTGCTCATTGTTTAGAGGCAGAGCCTGGACAGCTGTGAGTAGGGAGAGAGAAAACAAGGGAATGATAAAGACAGAAAGGGATGGAGAGGACAGAGAGCAGTCTGTTGCCCCCTATAGTCATTCAGCACAGATGGACAGACCAGCTTGTAGTCTGTATTTAATAGTACATTCACAAAGGACACTTAGGTTTTTGCCAGTCGGTGTAACGATTCTCGTCTGGTGAAGGAGAGCGGACCAAAATGCAGCGTGGTGGTTATTCATGTTCTTTAATGAAAAAAAGGAACTCGACATGAAATAACTAACTATACAAAAAAACAAACAGACCGTGAAAACCTATACAGCCTATCTGGTGACAACAAACACAGAGACAGGAACAATCACCCAGTGAAACCCAGGCTACCTAAATATGGTTCCCAATCAGAGACAATGACTAACACCTGCCTCTGATTGAGAACCATATCAGGCCAGACATAGAAATAGACAAACAAGACATCCAACATAGAATGCCCACTCAGATCACACCCTGACCAACCAAAACATAGAAACATACAAAGTAAACTATGGTGAGGGCGTGACAGTCGGTCAATGTTCTGATTTGTTCTACAGCCGTTAGGGTTCCAGGTGTGGTATCTTGTTGGTATGTTCGGATGCTGGTGTTTTGCTATTGTGTATCACTAACTTGACCATCTGTTACTAATAATACAATCTAAAGAGGAAACATATCAAAGTGATGGTATTGTGTTAATGTGTATTAATGTGTTGTCATTGTGTGTGTTCTCCAGGCAGCTCCAACAGCAGCAGCAGGCAGAGCTGGAGGTCCATCAGAGAGACGGCCTGACAGCCTACGACCTATCACAGGTACCCCACAGGACCCCTATAGCCACCTGTTGATAATACAACATACAGTGCCTTGACAGTGGGGATGTTGCTGTAATCGCAGCAAAAAGTGGCGCTACAAAGTATTAACTTAAGGGGGCTGAATAATTTTGCACGCCCAATTTTTCAGTTTTTGATTTGTTAAAAAAGTTTGAAATATCCAATAAATGTCGTTCCACTTCATGATTGTGTCCCACTTGTTGTTGATTCTTCACAAAAAAATACAGTTTTATATCTTTATGTTTGAAGCCTGAAATGTGGCAAAAGGTCGCAAAGTTCAAG